>NC_141756.1:14483000-14793833 GCF_982258835.1 Parasteatoda tepidariorum | reverse complement strand
TTTTTAAAAATTAAAAGTTTTTAGTTCATAATGTTTTTAAAAAAAATCTGCCAAAGATATATGTTAACAGTTATCGCACAGTGTAAACGTGTACAAGTAAATATTCTGTGAAAGAAACCCTGATACAATATCTTGTTTAGATGCTGAGAAAAGTTTAACTGTAAAAGGTCAGTTTTAGCATTATTGGTATATGTCCTGCTGACTCCCTTTAACTTATTTAAGAAATATAGAGAAGTTTAAACTCGATGTTAATAAAAAAGATTAAAACAGCCATCTGAAAAATCTCGCTATCTGCAATACAGCCTGAATAGCAAGTTTATTTGCATTTACAAATATTACTTTTGTTTCTGAAATGGCAAAAATTTTTAGTTTTTTTTTTATATAAAATATTTTAGAGAGTTTGAAGAAATTATAATAACTTCCGCAATCTTGTCATTTTTACTCAAACTTAGAAGTTAAATCTTGAAGTAAACTCATTTTCATACTTATCCTTATGAAGGAAGCACAACCCACTTTTGCGTTGCATGACGATAAAAATGAAGGAAATATCACTTGAATTTACCACTCCAATGGTTATGAAACTAAGTATAACTATTATTTTTTTCATAAGTTAACATCTTCTTCACGATTATGTTATTTAATGGGAATGCTTTTCTTTTTAGTTAGAGTTTTTCCAGATTAGTTGATTAAAAAGCAAATTTTTGAATAATAATGATAGGGGATATACTATACTGTTCGAATTAATTGGGACAAATGAAAAAAAAGTGATTTATTGAAACTTTAGCTTTTAATCATTACATACCTTTAGTTACATTGATACATGTCTGTATTAATATGAAGTATGTCCTCCTTTAGCAGATATGACTTCAAGAACACGTTTTGGCATTGATTCCACTAGTGTAGCGCACATGATCTTGACTTCATCGTCGTGCAACCATACTTGAATAGCACTTTTTATCATTTGTTCTGCTGTCGTGCAATTCATCTTGGCTAAACGATTTTTTAGAATATGCCACAGGTTCTGAATGGGATTTAGGTCTGGTGAATTACCAGGCCAATCAAGCACTTTTATTTTGTTTTCTCGCATAAAATTCTGGACCAGTTTGGAATTGTGACAAGGGGCCAAATCATGTTGAAATGTTCCGTCGAATGTTTCCATGAATGGAACACTCCTACTATGTAATATATCGATGTATTTGGCTGAATTCATCATGCCTTTTAGAGGCACTAAGCTTCCAGTGCTATTTGTTGTGAAGAAACCTCAAAACATTTGTTTAGAAGGGTGTTTTACAGTCTGTTGGATATGATCTGGTCTCAGACTTTCGCATTTACTTCGTCTAACTACACTTGATTTGTGTCCCTTCACAAATAAATGTGCTTCATCACTGAAAACCACCTTCTTCCAGTCATTTACAGTTCATTTTTGGTATTTTCTGGCCCATGCTAAACGTTTTTTCATCATTTTCTAAGTTAAAAATTGTTTTTCCCTTGGTCTTCTTGCCTTACGTCCAACTTCTAGAAGTCTTTTTCGTACAGTTGAAGTACTCACATCAACACCACAATCTCAATAAATCCCTTCGGGGGTCTGTGCTCGTCTTTCTTGGATTAATTTTACTATTTCTTATTAGACTTTTATCAGTTCTTGGAGTAGTTTTCCGTTTGCGTCCACATTTTCCTTTTCTTTTTGGAGAGGATGAGCCGGAATCTTAAAATGTTCTAAGAATTCTGGAAACACTAAATTTCCCTACACCAACTGCTGTAGCGATGTCTCTTACAGTCCTAAAAGTGTGTTCATTAAGAGTGATAATTTTAGAGCGTTTCCTCGGACTAATATCAATCTTTTATAAGCACATAACTTGTGTTAGACTAAACTCAAAATTATAACCACCAGTTTCCACACTGAAATGCTCACAACTGAACTACAAATACACTAAATCCAGTCAGACGAGTAAATTATAGTGAAGGTCTATCCGTCACCGCAGCTCAAGGCAGATATAACTGGTTTGAAGCGGTTCGGGACATCACTGGCAATCCCATACCAACTCGAATGAGAAAATCTTGCTTGTCCCAATTAATTCGAACACTATAGTATATATTAAAAAATGAGAAGTCATATTTAACAAAAAGACTATTCGTTTTGTTTTCATTAAGTTCCGATTAGGTGATGAATAAAAAGTTTAAAATCGTACACTCGTGTACTCTATACATTGTAAAAATGTTCCTTCATCTACAGAGAATTTTTAAAGAAATGTGAAAGCGTTTTCCTTCATGTCAAATTCTTTAAAAAAAAAAATCTTTTTTTTTTTTAAATTGAAAAATTCCGGAGAATAAGTTGCTACAACTGTTTGTCTTCCTTTTTTTAAAAATTTGCCTTTTTAATGGTTATTTTACAATTCATAAACATCAAATCAAATGGATTTTGTTGAAAATTTTTTCCACAAAAATTGGATAACAAGGAACAATATCAATACTTTGATATGATATTTTTGAAATTTTTGCAACCTAAAGGTCTGGTTTCTTAGAACAGGACGCCGTCAGCTGGAAATCAACGCTAACCTCTGATTGGTCCATTTGTAAGTTTGATAGTATACGTCATCGAACGCTCATCTTGAACTACAATTGCCGTCCAACTCAACTGCAGTTGGATTACAACGTGACGTTAACCGCAGAAGCAATGGCGGACAACATCCAACAGCACATTGAAATCAGCCAAGATTTTGATTTTGACATTAAGCATAGCTTCTTCATTAAACATAGCACTCTTCATTTAACTCAGCTATAATGTGTTTTTTCTTGGACAAAGTCATTATTTGTTCTCTAAAACACTGGTCGACAATAACAAAATCAATACAAATTCAAAATAAATATTTGTTTACGTTATTAACGCATGCGCAATGAGAGATAATGTCTGCGTTGGACCGACTGCTCACGCTGAGCTAACAAAAAAGTATTTTTTTGGCGTCAGCTCTACGTCAACTTTCCGCTGACGCCCAGATAAGGCGCTAGTTCTAAGAAACCAGGCCTTGAGCTAACAAACCAGTATTTTGTTGGCGTCAGCGGGACGTTGACGTCCCGCTGACGCTCAGATAAGGTGCTTGTCCTAAGAAACCAGACCTTAAGGTGTTATATTGAATCATGTTCTTGTTCTAGTTGAACCGTAGTCTCATTTAATCTACTGCAATAAGTACAAAGTAGTACGCATGGTTCAACTTAGCAATCATAGCAATATTATATGGACTTATCATAGTAGTAGCAGTTAGTATAGTAGTTTTGGATTAACATATTAAGGTTGGTCTGCTTTCCTGGGTCCTCGAGTGCTGTTGCTGGGTTGCCTCGTGACGATTGAGGAATCGAACTTTTTGCGTATGGGCTCTATGGGCCTGGGTCACTGCAAACGTAACTCTTAACACATTAAGGTTGGGCCAAATTTTAACGATATTAAAGTTCAAATCATTTCGAAATTTCTAGAAGTGGCAGAATTACTTTAAAAACAGTCTTTTAAGAGAGAAAAAAATACGAGTTAACTCGCATATTAAAAATTACAACTAATAAATTCTATTCTAAAAATTAGTAATAACCGTTGGTCGTAGTTGCCCAGTAGTTAAAGAATCGAACTCTGGTCCAAAGAGGCCGGCGTGCGATTCTCGATTACGCCAGCACCCTCCTGTTACATGCGATGTTCGTCCTTGTAAAATCTGACCGCTGAGCGGAGCAGTACTATGGGTACAGGGATCAGAATAAAATTCTCTTCCCCAAAAGACCTACATTTAAAATGAGGAAGCGGCCTTAAGACAAATGATTGGTGTTAAGGCCGAGATAACCTGGTTGGTTGGTACTGGGCCCATGTCCAAGAGTTCGTGGGTTTGATCCCAGCAGGCCGAAGACTCCCCGTGTAGACTGATGCACGTTAAATCCGTCGAGTCGCAAAGTCCTCCATGTTCCCATAACAAATCAATACCTCTGGGGGTACAGATCCAGGAGCTTCCTTGTCTTCTGGATTGGTTCAAAATTATAAGGCTATGGAGTTGAACATTAGTAGTCGTAAACCTAAAATTGGGACGGCTGTTCAACGACGGATATAAAAAAAATGAATGGTGTCGAGCCGTGATGGCTCAGGGGATAGAGCGTTCGCCTTCTAACGAGGTGAACCGGGTTCGAATCCCAGAAATGGCTTTTCGATACGAATTCCGCATCCGGCTTGCACCGACCACAGTGCTGAAGTAAAATATCCTCAGTGGTAGACGGATCATGGGTTAGAGTCCCCTTGCCGTCAGGCTAACCGTGGGAGAGTTTCGTATTTTTCCTTTTCATGTGACGCAAATGCGGGTTGGTTCCGTCAACAAGTCCTCCACGAAGACAAATTTCCCGCAATACTTAATCCAAGAGTTTCCATGTCTTATGGTCTAGGTTCAAAATTACGAGGCTACGGAGTTGAACATTAGCAGCCGTAAACCCAAAAAATTGGGTCGGCTGTTCAACGACAGTTATAAAATAAAATAAAAATTATTTAAAAAAAAAATCGAATGGCGTTTTCCTCCACGAAGACAAATCTGTCCTAATTTGAAATAGGAGTTCCCTTGTCTTTTGGATAGGGTTTAAAATTTCAAGGCTGAGGAATTTAACATTAGTAGACGTAAACCCCAAAATTGAGTTGGCCGTTCAACGACGGTTATAAAATTATAAAATGAGTTGTGTTGCCCTCTATTTGTGGGGTTTTGAGCTAACACGTATTTTCACCTTTGCGGTGCTCCTTTGTCAAACAAAAGACGTACCTTCTTGGCTTAATTAGCAAAAGGCTAAGAGCTGGCTAGTTTGGCTTGTCCAGGTGTCATTAGAATTAACAGTACTAATCGGCATTTGTTTAGTTCCTGCTTTTTTCCTTTTCTCCCTTCGTTAATTTAGATCGTTCTAACCTGATTTTTTTTAAAATTTAGTGATCATAATTATCTTTTAATGGTTCGTAAATTAAATAAACTGGCATTATAAGAGAACGCAGGCTCTTGAAACTTTTAAGACAAAAAAACACGAGTTCAACTTCTCAACAATCCACATACTCACTAAAATCATTAAAGCTGAAAAATCACTTTCTCGTCATGCTTTCCACATTAAACATGATCAAAAAAATAAGGCGAGGAAAATTCCTTTTGGTTGCAAAAATCAAGCATGCGTAACAGTGAGGGAAGAAGGATACATCAACATCTATCCTTCCTGACTAACTCATAACTTTCCCTTTGCCATAATTCCAACTACATCATCATAATCTTAGTTTCCGATTTTCCACATTAAAACCACGGTAGCGTGAAATATTACGTTATTTTCAATATTCTCCCCCGAAGCACTGACCGATAAAATAAAAAAATGCCTCCATTTTGGAAATCAGTGGCTACAAAGTGTTGTTTCAAAGTTCTATTTCTGTTTAAATTGGCTTGATTTGTGTGAATCCGTGTAAAAAGAGTGGTTGTTTTGATGCGATTAGTACAATGATTGCGTATGGTTGGCGGTATAATTACACTAACCATGTATTTGCATGGAACTGAGCACTTAAGTAGGTTCCGAACACTTGTAATGATAAAAAGGAAAGCTATAATGCTAAATATAGCCGGTAGCAATTTAAAAGACATTTTCTTGAGTAGCGTTAATGATGATTTATTTCTGTTAATCGTCTACGTGTAGATTAAAGTCTACTTCATTTGACTACGGATCGTGATTTCTAATTGATTTCTATCAGATCTCTTTAGACTGGAATAAATATTCTTCGGGACTAACAATGGCACAGGGAATTAGTTTGCATAATAAATGAAATAAAATTGTATTTCCTAAAAAAAATTTCTACACTTTTTTTCAAATCAATGAATGAAAGCTGAATTTTAATTTTTTACGTTACCAAAATAGACCAATATTTGCTTGCTTGAATTTAAAAAAACTCCTGTTCTACTATTTAATTTTAAATGTTTCGTATAAAAGTGAATTATGACTGATTATTTACTTAAAGCATTCCATTTATTCATTTTTATTTTCATATTTAACACTAATTTACTCTTCGTTGCAGTCAAACGCGAATAATTAAAAAATCTACAAATAAATCGAGCATTTTGTTCAGTCTCAAAATAAAATACTGTTTAAAAATACTGTTAAATTGTGAATAATCCACTTTTTTATTTGTATAATTCCAATTTCTTGCATGGTTGCCATTAAATCACAAAACAGTAAAAATTCTTTCTGACCCGGTGTTTTAAATAAAAATTAAAACACGGTAACCTCATTTTCCAGAAATTAGTGTTGTTGCTGTTGTTGTTCATTTACGTCGCACTAGAGCTGTACAATGGGCTATTGTTGACGGTCTGGGAAACATCCCTGAGGATGATCCGAAGACATGCCATCACAATTTTGATCCTCTGCAGAGGGGACCAGAAATTATGACATTAACACTTTGCCAAGGCTTCTATGCATTTTTTTAACGACAGGCACTGATATACTCGTACTTCGGCTTGGAAGATGCCGGAAGTGCCCAATATCCACATAAATGCCACTATCCACATAAATCAATTATTAATCAAAAATCGAATATCATTTACTTTTCTTTATAATGCAATAAAATCTGGCGAGCAGCTATTTAAACGATCAAACACTTCGTTTGTTTATTTGTGGCTTGAAGTTAGGTTCGCAGAAAATGCCGTTCATGGGTTAAATTTAGTGGGAATAACACAACCTGTGACGTAGGCTATAGTATACCCAATTATGATGTTCAATATGTTTTTTGATATTGAAGATACAATGAATGTATAAATTTTTCCTCGCTAATGATGTATTTAATAACTGAAATTAATTATATTTACAACTATTGTATTAATTTGTAGATAGTTGAAAATATCAAACGTTATAGTGTCGGCAATTATCTTTGTATTTAGTCATCCAAAATAGGAAGACTTTCCCTTACTATCGGAATAAGCACAATAAATGAAATAGTCTTCCGAATTCTCATGTCAGATTGTTTAAAAATTAATTGAAATAATCTACAATTAAAATTTTTGAGCAGTATAAGGAAAATTAGAAAAACTTGCGATTCTTGTCTAGAAAGGAAAATCTTTTGATATGGAAAATAATTTCTTTTCTAAGTTATGCAATCATCTGGTTTTGAATATGAAGTTTTTTAAAAAAATCTAAAATAATAAAAAGAAGAGTTTATCTCTGAGTGTTTCTCTCATATTATTTTAGAATCATTTGCGTTACGGTCATTAAATTTGAACTTCTGGTGCAAGGGTCAATTTTATCCCCGATTCTAAAAATCTTTCGAAAAGTTAAATCAGTCAGTTTAGGAACATTTAAAAAATGAAATTTTAATTTTGGTACAGCTTTGTTTTTTGAATTGTCAGAAAGATAATATCATTGATGTTTGCTTACAGTTCTGTTTCATTAAAAATGAAGTTTATTGCTCGTTTCACAATGATTATTTATTTTTAATTCATTATGTCAGGTGAGCACAATCAAAATAAACTTGGAATGAAATCATATAACAGTTAAAGTGTAGAATCAGGGGTCCCTCTGATATTTGGCGATTTGAAAACATTACATTGTACGTATATACATATGAAAATAAACCAAAAACCAATCACTCAAAGCTAAATAGAAATTATGATAACCAGATGTTGACGTCATTAAAAGCAGAGACAGCAAGAAAAGAGTATCATAGTAACCAGAGTTTCAGTAAAATTTTGTAATTAAAATTTGTGGCTAGAGCAGGGGGTCTATGATTCTACACTTTAACCCATATAACTAGTAGTTTAAAAACTATCTGAAACTGCATGATTATTTTCTTTAAACGTGTACTTAAAATCGTATTTATATAATCCTAAATATTGAAAAACTAACGATAATTGAATTAAAAAAAATTAAGAAATTTACTAGAGAGTGAAATCATAGGAAAAATTGTTTAAGAAAGGTATTGGATGCTATCAATAATCAATATCATCATTTTAGAAGTTGAATATAATACTGAGTGACAGTAAACTTTTATATTAAAAGTTGAACTAAAAAGCATTTTTGAAGCGTAAAACCTCTAAAAAATGTAACAAATTATAACATTAAGGAAATGAAATAATTTTAGCTGATATAATTGCATCGGTATAGTTACTAGTTTTGCGCATGGTTGCGTAATATTGATTACTATAGATTTGTTAATTTCTGATCTTATTTTACCCTTTAAAAACAACGGTTTTTAAACTAGCTTTAATTATAAAGAAACATAAAATTTTTGGGAAATTCTCCGAAATAATTATATAGTTCATATTTCAACATTGAGCAATGGCAAAAAGCATGGTCAAAAAATTGCCTTGAAATATTATACTAATTTCAATGTTAAATCAAGTCACGCTTAAGCATATAAAATAATGATAAAAATAATTTTTTTTAACAATTCTCTGGCGAGATATTTTACTTCAAAACATATTCTTAAGGTATTTTTGATGTTTGTAATTTTTTTCAACGTCAAAGAAATAATCCTTATTTAACTTTTACAAATAAATATTTTATGGTTAAAACATATATTTAGAAGAAGAAAAAACCAAAACATGAAACTATTATCGAAAGAATATTAATTAGTAATCATGATTTGTTTGCTAATAAATTCGTTCTTTGTCATCAGTTTTTTTTTCACTCAAAAGTAGGTTTTTCTATTTATGTTACAAAATGCATTTAAAAAAAATGATTTTTTCAAAACAGATAGTAAATATTAAATAAAAAAAAATATTTTTTTTAAGTATATCTCCCAAAGGTCGCAGTCGGTATTTTTTGGATACATAAATTCACACAAAATCAAATTTGTAAATAATAATTTGAAATATTTTCATTTACGTAAATTTGAGTGTTATTGGTCTTCAGTAACAAAAGAAATATATAATTTTCACTTTTAAAGTGCAAAGCTAAAAAAAAAAAAAAAATTGATGCGAACTGGAAGAATTATTCGTTATGAAAAATATTGATTTTTCCATAAAAACGAGCTTCGATGTTTTCACATTTTAATTCAAGCATGAGTCAAAAGCAATAGATAGGTTGTTTGTTTCTGATATTATTTAATTCTCCAGAAAAATAAGAGTATTTAAATTAACATTCAAATAAACTATAGGATATGAAATATGATTATGCATACTTTTTACATATGGTCCTTTCCTGCTAGTTTTCAGGTATTAGCAATTCTTAATCTCATTTTGGCTTCAAACAAAAAATAATGCAATAGGGTTCAGCATGCGAATTGTCAGTCCTACCTATGTCAAAATTCTTGATGGTCCAATCAAAACATTTTGATGGTTTATGTTCGTTTCAGTGCAATTCATGTGGTCCAACATCATCTGATGGTCACCATCATCCAACATTTTCTATAATGCGTTCATAGTTTTTGATAAGCCAACAAATTTCCATCATTCCATGATGGAAGATGCTACTTTAATACTATAATGGTTAACCATTAAGATAAATTTGATTTTCATGAACCAGCAATCCATGATGGTCCATGATAGTTGCAACTATACATTTCCATCATTTTAAACGGGAATTCTTCCTGGTTCTCATGAATATACCATCAAAACAATTTGTTTTTAAAATTCTGGCCCATCGTAAATCAGTTCGAATTCCTACATTGGGATGATAGTTGTTCGTGATCGTTCCAACATTTGATTTCTGAAAATCTATGGTGAAAATTTCTGGTAGTTCAGCATGAACAAACCATCAAAACTAGTTTCTATTCTTATCTTGGACCATCATGGAGCTGTACGAATTCCTACATTGGCATGATGGTTACTTATGTTGGTTGGCATCAAAAATATAATGGTTCAAGAGTCAATTACTGAAGGTTACCATCAAGGTTATGTTGGTTCATCAATGGAAAACCATTAAAAGGTTTGACTTGGGTAATTAGAGTTAAAGGCCTTGAATTTTAGAACGAACAGAAATAGAATTACAATTCAAACAAGGGACTCAAAATTTAATTGTACAGTGCGCAAAAAATGGATCACCCTGAATAACTTTTGGTCTAATGTCCGGATCTTCAATTTCTAGGACTCAAACTTGATAATTAGAAGGGTGAACTCAAATATGTAAATAATTAGAACAGGCGATATTTAAAGTTATGAAAGCAGACACATAAACATGCTTTCCTTGAAAATACCTTTTTTTCGAAAGATTTGGATTACTGAGCCCCAAAGCTAAGGGGGATACCGCAATTTGGGAAATATGGTTCCAATAGTTTGGTTGGAAAAGCGGTTCAAAGTTTGGACTCCTTCAAGTTAATTTTACTTTTTTGGATTTTTCGCCATATCTCGAGAACTTTTTAAGTCAATGGAAACTTTTTTAAACGCCATAATAAAATTCGTTCATTCAGAGATAGTTCCACGAAAAAATATTTCGTAATAAATATTTATTATTTTTTCTTATTTTATTTAATAATAGTTGAAGAAATCTTAAATTGTGAGGTATATATTTCATTTCAGCGGTTATTTAAGAATTTCAGCAGATATTTAATGAATTGCATATTTATGAAATGCATGTTTTGCATTAGGAAAATGACCGTAATACAAGAGAATTCGAATTTAATAGGATTACAATATTAGATTTTCTTTTCTGCATGTGGCAAAAGTAAGGACAATAAAAATGCACCAAACGTAGTTGGCTAGGAAAAAAAACTCCAAGCATTTGGCGCAGACATAAAATCAATTTCAAAACTAGCAAATGTTAAAGCGTTTTGAAGAATCTGCATATAACTGAAAAACATGTAACATACATTCAGATGCACCATTTTCATTCCTTTCTTATCATAATTTCTTTATACTTTTGTATCATAAGAATAAATATGTTACTCTTTTCGTAGATTTCTGTGACCTTTTTGTTCACCAATTATTTGTTGTTAATTCACCAGTTTGTTCACCAATTATTTGTAGATATTTGTTATTATATATTTTGAGAACAAACTCATGAGTTTTATTGGTAATGTTTTTTTTTCGTTCCTTTAAAAGTAAGTAAAAAAAAACTTGACTTTTTCATTAACTTTAATCCTTTCGAACTTTTTTCCTTCTGTTTAACAAAATACTATACTAACAAAGTTAGTTGCTGAATAAGGTCAAAACCACAATAATAAGTATTAACTGACCATTCCTTAAATAGTCATTTTTTGTAACTTTAAACTGATCACTTAGCAATTTTTTATGAATACTTAAGGAATAATAACATAACAATTCTTTTCCATTTCGCTGGCTAAAGTATATTCAGGTATTTTGTTTATTTTATATTAATTATTAAAAATGGCGGTAATATTTCCTTATTGTGATATGTGCTACAAATGGATTTTAAATTTGCAATTCTTTTTACAAAAAGTGTAGAGAAGCTTCCCCAGGGTTGGCTAATTTCAGATATTTTGCTTATTTTATATTAATTATTAAAAATGCTGGCGATAATTACGTATTGTGATATGTCGCTGAAAATGGATTCTAAATTTGTAATTTTATTCAAAAAGTGTAGAGGAGTTTACCCAGGGTAGGCTACTAGTTATATCATTGAAATTGGTTTTTTAAATATTTTTTTAAGGTTTTCGAAAGCTTCTACTCGTTAGTTTCCAAGACTTAGCAATTATTTGCAGCAGATCACGATACGGAAATCTTCCCAAAGTGGTTGTCACTTAAAATGATAATAATAAAAAAAAACAGTTGAATTTACTTGCGCTTGGTTATTTTGCATTGACAACTCTTTCGCCTGGATGAGCAAAATGGATAAGCACCAAATTAACTACTCATTTGAAACTTAAAACCGAGAATAGAAACAGAGTCAGATTTATTTTTTTTTGTTTTTTTTTTATTTCTTCGATTTATATATTGATTTTTTTTTTACAATAGTATGGTTAATGATAATTTTTTTTTATTAAATTGAAATAATCTTTTTGAGCATTGAGATGGATCTTCTAATTATATGAATGTCATTTTTTTAAATTTTTTTTTTTTAGATTCTGAATTTCATCTTCTTTTTCTTTTTTTAGACACTCAAAGATTGTCTGTAGCTATGCAATCTTTAGAATCTAAAGAAGATAATAAATAGAGATAATCAGTTTTTTACAATGCATTATTTGATGAAAGCAGAGGCGATTTATCTACTTATTTACACGTTATTAAGCAACAACAAAGAGTTCTTTACTTATATTACATGTCTCTCTGACCAGTTTTACAACAGTTAAAGAGGAGAGCATTTTTAAGAATATTTTTTCTGTCATCAATTTTTTATTAAACTCTGTAATTAAAAGTTGATAAGTTCCTCCCTATCTTTGCCTATCAATTTGTTTCGCACTCTCAAATGTTAAATCAAGTGGTCTAAATTCAGTAACTTTTTACTAAATTAAATATGAAGTGACTAAGTACAGTATGATTAAGAATTAAAAATAAAACTGATAGTCTTAAATAATTGAAATTTTTTTTTGAGTCTGCTCCTTTCATTAATTTTGAAGACCATAATTACTTGCATATTTAATAACCTTTAAGAGAACTTGAATTTTCTTAACAGGCTGAAACATGAGTCAACGCCATGAATTTCAAAATTATTCATATTTCAGATCCATGTGCAATTTTATTTATATTCTGTTACTGTTAATGGTTGCTGACAGAGCCGTGGTGGCATAGGGGATAGAGCTCTTGCCTCCCAATAAGGTAAACCGGGTTTATCTCCCAGCGATGGCCAGTTGATACGAATTCCGCACCCAGATCGAACCGACAGCAAAGTTGGCGTAAAATATCCTCAGTGGTAGCTCAGAGAGATCATAGGTTTAGAATCCCCTTGCCGTCAGAGAAACCATGGTATTTTTCCATGGTTTTCCTCACAATGCAACGGAGTGCGGGTTAGTCTCTCAAGATGTCCTCCGCGAAAGCAAATTTCTCGTAATATTTAATCCAGGAGTTTTATTGTTTTCTAGATTCGGTTCAAGGAGCAAGTTTTTAGAGTTGAATATTTGTAGTCGAAAAACCTAAATTCGGTCGACTTTTTAACGTCGGTTATAAAATAAAATAAAATGGTTGCTGGCTATTCCAACTAAATTAAGTGTGGGAAAATCAGGTGTCCAAAGAACATCACCTGAGAGGATAAGCAATAATAAACTAGCAGTTACTTTTCAATTTTATACGGATAATATGAAATTCCATCATTAAATATATTTATTTTTTGATATATTAACTCCATCCGTTTTAGGAAGTTTAAAACAAAAATATATAACATAATTAAGCACAACACACCATTCAAATCAAAGAAAATACAATATTTACCAGTTCGTGCTTTCTTCCAGTTTTGCAAGAGTAGCAATTATCAAAAGATCAAGTAAGAAATCGGTCGCTTAGAACTTGACCGCTACTTAATCTTGATCTTAATATTTATAGTCCAGTTCCAATCCATTAATCAAGTCCTGTTCCAGTCCGTTTATCAAGTCCATTTAAACATGGAAACATAATATGCCACAACACACTCTTCCAATCAAGGAAAGCCAGATGTTTGACCACTCATATTTTCCTCGAGTTTTTTCAGAGTTGTAATGGTATCATCTATCAATAATTCCAATATGGAATCAGCTATTTGCGTTTTAACCATTACTTCCTCTTGATCATAATTGATCCAATCTGGCTCTTCCTGCTTGATCTCATCTATTAAAATATAATCCACAAGATCTCTCTCCATGCAGCCCAGTTTCATAATTGACCATGGAGGTCTCTTATTTTCCCATGCATATGTTTCACGTTTTGGTATGAGCCCTAAAGCTTTTTCCACTTCCTTCTGAAGCACGGGCAACATTTTATTTTTATCGCATGGGAAAGCTGGCTTTGGAGCTAACCTTTTGGGCTTCAGCCATGGTTGAGGCACTTCTTGTGTCTCTCTAAAGAGATATTAAATAATTGTCACTAAATAATGTTAACTACATGACATAGTTCAAATCTATAAATAAAATAAAACATTTTTAATGTGTTACGATGAATGAAAGGGAGGGCTGACATGGCTGATTGTCTCCAAGTGCGGAAAGTTTTCTTAATTTTTCAGTACGCCTGCTTTCTACCAAATTTATCTTACAGAATAAGCTTTGAAAATATGTATGAATCAATTATAACAATGTTTTTTCTTCTTTTTCATTTCTATCGTAACCCTGTATTGTATTTTCATTACAACAACCAATTTGGACAAGTATGTTCAAAAAGTTAAATATCTTAAACTTAAGTAGAGCAGTAGAACACATCAATATTTTTTTAATACTAGAGACCTAATTTTCGTGTTTTCGTTATCCATTTGTCTTCAATTTTTTTAAAAATAAAAACTAACGATTTATGCTATAATTAATTAAAGTTCTTTTTCAAAAATAATTTCACTTTTTTTTCAAGAAATTTTTTGTGGCCCTGTACTTTTTGACTTCATAACCATACATTTTTAAGTATTAAAAATAAGAAAGGTGGCCGAGCATAAGAAATGCTATAAATAATGGTTATTTAACAAATATTTTATTATTAATTCTAAATGTGCTCTTGTGGTGCATATGTCAGCTCTTTCGATGAAAAGAGTTTCAGTAGCCATGTCCTTAGCCTAAGTTAGTTGCGAGATTGGGGCGATTTCAGCTGTAATATTTTCATACCCAATTGTCCCTTAGTAGTTCTTCCAGACAAATAATATAGAGGTTTACACTACTTTTACTGGATAAGATCTCAATACAGAGAAACATTTTATTTCTTTGATGAAAATTGAAGCATTTTGCACTAAAATCATTTTCCAAAAAGATTTGAAAGTGAAACGTATTATTTTATTGATCCAAGCCTTTCTATTCTAAAATAAGAAATGTTAAAAATTTTTTTTACTCACTGATATAAATCCACCAAAATCTCTTTAGAGACATCAAAAATCAAGTCCAAATATGCTATTTGGCAAGGGTTTGTAAGCCCCAACTTGTCTATCACATCATCAAATTTAGGATCATTGATGTCCACTAACATGCTCTCTTTCTTTTTACCATCAATAAGCACATCTGTTAGATGTTCCATGATGAAGCCAATATTTTTAGTGACCTGAGCAATAGGATCATTCGGATCACATGAAATGCAAACCTCCTTCTCAGATAAAGATTGCTCTTTCTGAGTCACAGTTAAAATTTTCTTTGGCCCAACAAAGACACCAAGCATGTCAAGCAATTCTACATCCGTCAATATTTCTCCAGGAAGAGCAAAAGTTTCCACAGATGCTTCCTCAGTTTTATCTGTCAACATCGATTTTAAGTTGACATGAAGCATATCAAGTAGCTCCTCATCCGTCAACACTTCTCCCAAACTGACAAAATTATCCGCCATTGACGGTTCTTTTTCATCGACCAACATTGGTCTCACATTGACACCAAGTATGTCAAATAGTTCTTCATCAGGAAGAACTTCTAAGTCATCATCGCTTTTAATAACATCAGCTTTAGTTCCTTCATTCGAACTCAACTCAACGCTGATGTCTTTTTTGAAAATAAAAAGAAATGAAAGAAAAACCTTTAACGAGTGCAAAACATAGAAATCATACTAATAATCATAATACCTAAAAATATGTCTTTCTTGAAAAGTAGAAATTTTTTCGTGTCAATCATTTGAATTTAAAATATTAATCTCAATTTTATTGATGACATTAATTTCATTCGTAATTTTAATTTTATTACAAAAGTAATTTGCAGACAAATATATATTTCCACAGAGAGACTTAAATAATATGTCACTGCAATTATTCGCCTATCTTTTTTTTAAAATTGACTCTGTGAAATTAAATGCTCAATATCAATAGAAAATGATTTTGGGTATTGCATTCCTTTCCCTCCAATCAGGGGGAATAATTGATATATATCATCATGGTTTTTAAACCAATCAATTTGGTAAGATATAATTAGTGAATTATCTTTCTATATGAATTAAATTGAAGTATTCTTCTACATTTACTATTGAAAATGTAAGCAAAAAATACAATCAATGATTTGGGTTTATTAAGCAGTTGTTTCTAAGTTTTTTTACTTGATATTTTGCCATGGAAAATAAATTATGAACCATGATTTTATTCTTGAAAGCTAATCTCGATAATCATGATATGCCTACATGATGTCCACCTCACCGCACTGTTCATAAACCACCCTGGGCTAACCGCGATGAAGTTCTTTAGCAGCAAGATGATGTTCATTTTTATTTAAAGCAGTAGATAATGATGCAGATATAGGTTTTTTGCTACAGTGTTGTCTTTTCCTCATTATTCACATAATGCTTATTCGAAATACAAAATTTCAAAGAGCAGTTGGTGAGATTTCCTATTGTCTTCTCAAGAATTTTTCGGGCCAGTTATTGATACCAGTCAAGGGAAAGTGTATATATATACATATTCCTTGGCTCTAATATTAAAAATAAATTATGCTATGATTTGAGCAACTAATTATTTTGCATGCTGCTTGCGTATTCAAATTTTACCAAGGATTATTAAATTATTAACAGACATATAAAGAAAAATAGTGAATTACCATCTTTGTATGTAAATTCCTCACTCGAATCAATTGATTCCTCACAACTAAAAGTTTCAGCAAAATTATTTGACTGAAAGAAAAATGAAACAAAGTTGACATTTTGCATTAATTTTGTAGAAGTTTATACGAGAAAAAAACAATAAGAATTTTCATGAATGCAATCGGAACTATCCAAATCAAAAAGAATAATTTTTCATCAGGATTACATTAGCATGAAAATGATCAAAAAAATTTTGCTAAATGATAATAATTTGAAGTTTGCTTGTATTTGAAATTTAGAAGAGTACAAAATTGCAATTCGTTACCTTTCTTATTTTTGTGCTTTATTTTTATTTTCTTTTTATGTTTTTGCAGATAGCGGGGAAAAATTACTTAAAAGTAAGAAGAAATTCATTTCAAATATTTTATCTTTCAATTACACCAATTGTATGAAAAGATATCGATGCATATTAAAAGAATTGAGATGCAATTTACTTTAAGTATAAATTAAATACTTTTTTAAAATAAATATAAGCACAAGAATAGAAAAATATTTACATTATAAAAATAAACCTAACTTATCGAGAGTCATAAAGTGATTATAAAAAAGAATAGAGCCACTCGATTATACTTGATCTATGCCCGCGTCAAACCACTTTCTGTTTCAATAACAAAATTTTGATCAAAGATAACCACAACTATTTGGCATTGTATCATTTTTAATTTATGGCCAATCTAATAACGGTCTGAGACGCTAGATTAGCCAAAACGCTAATAAGGTTAGTGTTTGTAAGAAAAATGTTACCATATACCTGAAACTCCAAATCATCATCGCCACCATCATCAACATCACCATCGCTGCCACAGCAGCAAAAATTAGCGAAAAATCGCTTAATTCGTTGAAAATATTCCATAATGGAATCAAAATCGCTTTTAAATAACTCTTGAACAAAATTCAAGTTATCGCACCAAATACAAGCTTTGGAATGACAGAAATATATTTCAACAATGCGATTGTTAACGTTTTAAACAATGATTTAGTTCTGTTTTATTTTCGGAACAATTAAAAATAATCTTTCTGAAATTATTGACATTGTTAAGAAGTTTTATAAAAAAAGCTATTGTTAATATTACAACATTGTTTCAGTATTATTAAGTGGGGGTGCACAATCTTGTACATTGAAGGTGCAGTTGGTCAATTATATCTTAGTTTAACCACTAAAAGTCACATTACAACTAATTTTTATCAATTAACGTGATAATAAAAAAGAGAATAATATGCTTTTAAATTTCAGAATTAATAAAAAAAAACTTACAGTCTAACAACGGTGTATAAATCAACAATTTTAACCCCAAAATTGTACGAAAATCGAAGGGTCGACTTATACTCCGATAATAAAGTCGGTCACTCGTTTATAGAGAAATATTAATACATTAAAGGCAATAAGATTAACTTTGTATCAATTTCTACAACTTAGAATTTTCAATAACTATTCTTAATGTATTGTATGCAATTATCTTTGAGTTTTCTTTCATTATATTTGCTTACATATGAAGGTCTTTTTTTTTGAAGCAATATTTTAAATTACGCTTAGAAATAAATTACCAAGAAAAGTAGAGATAATTTATTCAAGAGCATTTCAAAATGATACCTTTTGAACCACAAAGGAAAGCTACTAACAATTAAACATTCCAGAATATAATCCATGTTGAATTCAATAACATTAAAAGTGTCGTCATACGGATCCCACTCTGCAATGGATTCTACACTTCATTCTTTATCTGCTGAATCCCACAAAAAAATTTTCTTCACCTCCATCCGAAGAATTCAACGTTTTTAACTTCTTAAACGGTATTACAACGATATTTTATTCCATTTTTTCGAAGGTCTAGTGCCCTCTCTGTTCCATAGTAAAATGGCCGTTAATGGAGGTTGGTCGCTCTAAGGGGTTACCTTCTTTGACTTCCAAAGTGTTATAAAAAAACATGATTTTTCGCAACCGATTTTAGTCTTTGTGAGTGTAATTTTCTTGTTGCTGAAAGACCACTTGTGATGACGTCATGAAAGCCGAATCGATGAATAAAATTTAGCTTTGATGAAAGTGATCTGTGCTGATATAATTATGCGTAAAAACAAATTTACCAATTATGAAAGATGAGCCACGATGGCTTATGGGATACAGCGTTTGCCTTCCAATGAGAAGAACCGAATTCGAAGCCCAGCGGTGACTGATCGATATGAACTCCGCATCCGGCTTGCACCTATCACAGTGCTGACGTGAAATATCCTTAGTGGTAGACGGATTATGAGTTAGAGACCCCTTGCTGCCAGGCTAACTGTGGGAGGTTGTTGAGTTCTTCAACTACATGTAACGCAAATGCGGGTTAGTTCCATCAAAAAGTCCTCCATGAAGGTCAATTTCTCCCAATACTTGAGTTAAGAGTTCTCTTGTCTTCTGGATGGGTTTAAAATTATAAGACTACAGAGTTGAACTTTAGAAGTCGTAAACCCAAAAATTGGGTCTGTGGTTCAACGACGGTTATAAAATTTAAAAAAAATTGAGATAGAAAGAAAGAACTATTTTAAATAAATGCACAATTTTGCTTTTTGTTTATGTTTGTATTTAAAAGTTATTTTATAAAAATTAGTTATCTTTAAAACGATAAAAAGAAGGTTGTTAGTTTGAGATGCTTATTTTTTTCTCAAATAAATTTTTTTTTTCAAATTTAACTTTCAACTTTAAAAATAAATCATTAATAGCATCGTCGTTAGTGGACTCTGTCTACAGCATTAGGTTGTAGATCTTTTTCAGAGACATTCAAAAAGAGCTCTATAATTAAGAGCCTCACACAAATATTTTAATACAGTTTAATTTACTTATCTGTTTTGTTAATATATTTTTTTAAAAATATGCTTTCCTGTTTCCTTGTTTGACCTTTTCGTATTTAGTGCAGATGCTTGCCCGGTCACTGGGAGATGGTTTCTGCTAAAGGCTTCCTTAAACACAAAGTCTGTGGAAAAATTTCAAGATTCCCATAAGTGATCGTAAATAGGGAAGGTCGCTATATAGAGATGGTCTTTTATAATATAATTTAATGTATTATATAAGATTTATATTATATAAGGGAAAAATATACTTGAGGGTTCCCCTTGGCGAAATTAGCGACTTATGTTTGGCACTATTCCTGTTTGCGTGGAACACCGTGGTAACAGGAATGGCGGCCAAAACATAATGATATTTCAATAAAACAAACATTGGAAAATTTCAACAAAACATTGACCAAAACTTGCAATGAACCCAATATAAGCCAAATTAATAAACCCAATAAAAAGGATTTTGAATCGAAGCAAAAATTAATGGAGTAGGCGCAGAAGGAAAAGGAAAAAAATAATTCACTTCCTTATTAAGCTTGAATATTCTCAAATTCAGGTGCACAGAATTATCTAATAACAGTAAGATACTGTCTAAATTTATCATGAATTGAATCTGTATACTTCCATCGCCACATAAATTCGACGAAATACGATTCGAAAATGGTGTCTGTAATACCGGACTAGCGGTAACATTTTTTTCCTTTTTTATGACTGCCCACATACCTTCGATCTTATTGACCAGATTCAAAAGTAACCTTACCAGTCGGTATCCAACGTAGAACTAACGGACCTCTTAAATTACATATACCGTTGAACATTTAAAAATAACGCTGAAATCTAAACCAATCAGAATCGCGATTGGGTTTCAACATCGCCCAGCTTGGCGATCAACCGCAATCACAACTTGGCGAGAATCAAGGGGCACCCTCAAATATAGTCTACCCTTATATAAATTATAGAATGAACAAAAAGAAATATTTCATTGAAACACATGAATGCAAATCGGAAACTTTAAATGAAGTTTAAGACATTTAAAATGTTTAAGCAAAATCCTTATAGCGCATGATAAAATTCGACATTTAGCAGCGAGTAATCTTTAGTTGAAGAACATATTTTTTTATTGCAAGGTTTCTCAATGTAAAGACTTCTCCTAATAAAAATGACTTTACAAGTTATACTCCTATTTATTTTTATCGTTTAAAAGCCTATAGCTTTCAAATAATATGTAGGTTTTATATAGATTTAATATGAGAAATTTTAAAGCAATCCGCAGAGTTGTAAAAAATGCTTACGTTCTTTTTAAACCAGTTATTTATAAAAAATAATAATCTATTTTATTTTGCAAATAATAAACAGTGCTTAAACTTGCCATCTTTAAAGTTTTAGCAAAAAAAATTAATTTAAAGATTTTTCTTTTAAAGAAAATGCATCAGAAATCCATAAGAGCAATTTTAATTATTGAACATAGCAGGTTCAGTATGTCATAATGACGATAAGCTGAAGCAAGTCAATAAAGAAAAAAACATAGTCCTTAAAAAAAGTTTTGTAGCCTTTTTAAATATAAATTTTTTTCGATGAAAGTAAAGCACTGCATATTCGGCACTAATTATATACGATTAAAATATTTGAGGTGCTTAAAGTCATGAGGTAATTATAATAATTTGTTTAGTCACCTAGACATACATTTAATGAGTAGCCGATAATTATCATTATTACATAAATTATTTGAGTGCTGTGATAAAGCTAAAGTTGGTTTTTGAGGCATTTTTCTTCCTGTTCACTTTAATCAATGATTCTTTTATTTTTTATTCTGCGTATAAAAAAAGTCAAATTAAAAATAAACTTAGAAACAAAAACCTCTTTATTTCGAAAGATAAATCAAAGTTATTTAATAAAAATACATGATTTTTGTGTTTAAATAAAATTCCATAAACATCATTGAAAGCTTATTATTAGAGCTAAGCAGAAATTAATTAAATAAATAAATGTAAATTTGACAATTGACATCTTCGTAATACACAATGTATATGAAAGAAAAAAAATATTATTAATCTAAAAGAATTATATTATTAATCTATTATTAATCTAAAAAGCTTATTAATCTAAAGTTCTAAGGTTTGGATGAATAATAAATTTCGGTTTCTTGGTAATATTGAAACAGATTTCTGATTTTAACGTAAAAAACTGCGATTGACATTTATTAATCAAATTAAAAAATCGTATGTAGGGTAAACTAACCAGTGAGGGAACACTTAAGCTTCGCTTGCCTTTTAAAAAATATTAATTTCGAAATTCGTAATTTTAGTTAAATGACAGTGGCAACATATTTGTTAGTAATTACAAATTATGTAAAAAAATTGTAGAGAACTTACATAATATTGTTTTAAAGTTTTGGAGGTTCAAATAACAAGTAGTAAGAAGACCAAGTGAAGGAATAGTTCGTACCAGTGAATGAACACCCAGTAAAGGAACACTTAATTTTAGTTTTTTTTAATGCTCTTTATGAATTTATAAGCTATACAAATATTTAAAAACAAGCCTATTCCTGAAATTATAACCTACAAATACTTGGAAAATGTTAACTTTTTTTTGTAATCATGAATTGAAAATTAAAGTGTCAACATATTAACACATACTGCTCATTTACTGGGAAATCTATACACAGTAAAGGAACATGCCTGTTCCCTCACTGGTTAGAAGTTGTTTTACGTATTTTCAACATACTTTTGATGCAGAACATCACTAAAGGTGCAAAAAAATTTAATTTTATCTTTTATTTTCATTAACTTAGAAAAAAACTCAGTAAAGGAACACTTATTCCTTCTCTGGTTTTTCATCGTTTGGTGATCCAGTTAGTAAAGACCCTCTTATCTCAGTACTTTATTATGTTATGATGCTTAAAAAAAATAAAACGTAACTTCAATAACTATATATTGAATTCTTTTTTTCCCAGTGAGAAAAGTAAAACTATTACATCCAATTAATTCCACTTCAAACATATCAATACAAACACTCAACTTATAATTTTTTCAAAGAAACAAGGTGTTGCAGAGATAATAACAAATTCAAACATTTTTCCAGAGTAGTCTATTCTACCAGGTAATCCAAAACATTACTAGATGACTTCCTATTGTTTGACAGTAAGCTATTGTTACCAATCAATCTAAAGAAAAACTTATAAATTTTTATTTTTAATCAATATATATGAAATGTTCCTTCACTGGGTAGTGTTCCTTCACTGGTTGGTTTACCCTACTGTACGAAAAACAAAAAATGAAACACCCTGGATAACTTTTGATCTAATGATCGTATTTTCGAGTAGCAATCCTAATGGTTCCAGGAGGAGTTGACCACAAATATGCTAGTTAATTACTAGATGCAAAGACAATAATTTAAGCTAGGCAATCAGAAACAAAAGTCTTCGTAACCTGAGTAAACACACTCTTTTGTCGACTCTTCTTTCTGAATATCTCCTCGGTAATATCTCCTCTAAGGTCTCAACAGTTTCGCCAGGGAAACTGTTCAAAGACCCCTTATTGTTAATTTTACTTTTCACGTATATCCCTTATCTCGAGAAATTTTTAAGTGAATGGAAAATTCGCTTATCCACATGCTACAGTTAATTGGTAAGAATTTTTCATAATTTTTTATAATCTGCTTTTATACTAGTCGGATTTGCTACTTGTTATATGAGTCGCATGTTTCATGTCCGAAAATGGCTCAAACAGTATCGACTTAATACTCTTTTTTCAAGTTATTTTTCAATGGTTATGCCAATTTTGTCTTGATTTCAAGAACATGTGGATTGAAAATAAAATTGTCATGCACAGAAATATGCATATTCAGTCATATTTGGCGACTTTTTGCTTGGCTTTATACTTTTTTCCAGCCCTGTATGTATTGCTTTGCATGCTTTAATATATTTATGTTTTGTCATCGCTTTTATAGTATCAATGCAACATTTAAATACCAACCTCATTATAAACACTTTTTCTAACACTTAATTTTAAATTTCTTATTTATTTGATTCTGATCTCTAAACTTTAAATATTTTGATGAAAAACTTCACATGAAATAATTAACAAGAATAAGAAAACCTCCCAAAAGATGAAATGCGTGTAGTATCAATTTTCTCACTGTTTGTGTCGTAATAATATGAAATTTAAAAATCTGATTCTTATAATTTTCTTCAGAAGCTGTAATTTGCGATGATTTTGTTGTTGTTGTAGTTCATTTACGTCGCACTAGAGCTGCACAATGGGCTATTGGCGACGGTCTGGGAAACATCCCTGAGGATGATCCGAAGACATGCCATCACAATTTTGATTCTCTGCAGAGGGGATGACAACCTCGCTTCGGTAGCCCGACGACCTGCACGCGAAGTCGAGCACTTTGCGATAGAACAGTTTAACGAGGACCAATACCGCACACCCTCGGTCCCTACGCAGATTGATCCAAGTAGTCACCCACCCGCACACTGACCGTAGCTAGTGATGCTTGACTTCGGTAATCTGCTGGGAACCATGTCTTAACGATCAGTCCACTGCGGGACGATGATTTTGATTTTGAAAACAAATTTAAAGTAAATTATCCAAATAGGATTTATACTTTGTGTAAATGAAACTAAACAACGTGAATAATGTGCAAATTTCAGCACAATAAATAAAAAAGTGCGTGGAGTCCCTCCGCGTGGAAGAAGTTAAACTTCGCAACCTGCGACGTTAATTGTAGAAGAATCAGCAGTCGTAGAAGGATCACTAGTTCTATTCAACGACTCTTTTTCCTTCTCCGCTCGCTTCCGTGCTCTGTAATCACGGTAATATTGTGCATTTTTCCCTCGTGGACCTCTTGAACCAGTGCTTCTGGTTGCCTCATCGTCTCGCCCTGGAAAATGTATTTATATTAATAATGTATGTGAATGCGTCATAATGTAATTTCAGAAGAGAAACAATCAATTGATATTCACAAGAGACATACCTCGACATAACCTTAAATCCGTCGCATTATCCATGGGATTGTTTTCACTCTTTTTTTACAATTGTTATCCACTAAATTTGAAAATAAAAAATACTACCCTATTAAATTATATGGGTATCAAAACGAACTAAAGAAATATTTATACAAAAACAATACTTTTATGATTTTTATTATTTTTATGCTAGTGAGAGCCAAAACAATATGGAAATGAATGAGGGAAAACTGGATCCTACCACGTGATTTCCCGGCCAATAAAAATATAAAAATGTAGCGTTTAACGCAACCTTGTTGGAAGTCGCATAAGAAGTATAACTTCAAAACTACCGGAATCTGGTAAAATTTACTATTCTAATGGCTTTATGGAAATACCGTAAAGCTAGGTAATTTTTACCAAAGCGTTTTAGTGATGATTTTGGTAAAATTTACTATGAGACAGAGTTTTGCAATCTATATATATGTTTCTCTTACACGGCACCAAAAAAAAGCCTCATTACCAGTCAAAAGCCCCGAATGGCAACGTTAGAAAATCGACCAATGATTGCTGCTAAAAATGTCGCAAGGCGAATGTCACATGAGGTGGCTCAACATATAGCGCTTTTAAAAACGGAAACAATAACCAGAGTGAGCATTATCAGGTTGTTCAATTCAGATTCATGCCCTAAAAACATGATAATATTTAATTTAAACTCAATTAGGAATTAATTAGGCTGGCCTTCTCCATGACTATAAATAAGTCACAAGGTCAGACTTTTGAGAAAATCAGTTTAGTATTATTGACTAAGCAAGTGTTTAATCATGGGCAACTTTATGTTGGCCTGTCAAGAGCTAAGTCATTTGACAGCCTTTCAGTAATTGCTCCAAGATGCCAAATCTGTAATTGTGTTTTCAAAGAAATTTTAAATACTTAGTGTTAATTTCTTAGAGCTTTGCAGAAAAAAATGTTTTTTGGAAAAAATTTAATTGCAACTTCTATTGGCAGTAGGCAAGCGGAACTGCCAAAATCAAAATGCAGCATGGCGACCTCCATCTGGTATTTCTCGGGTAACGCTAACAGCCATGCATTTTAATTTATTGTATGTATAACATCCTTATTTTGTTCTAAAATGTTATGTACTTTATCACAAATGTTAATCAATAAAAAAATTGATTTTGATAATGCTGATCACCAAAAAATATTTCATTTGGCGATAAAACAAATTTTTGTGTTCTTGAAAATGAAAGACTTTTGAGGGTTATTATCTCACAAGGAAAAGTTAGGATTTAAAGTTTATATTTTTAAATAATAAATTTTTTTTCTAAAACTTTCAGAATTTCCAGCATTAACTAATTTGTTATACACATTTAGTTGAATTTAGGTGAGTAACTGCAGTATTTGATAATTTATTTTGCTAATCCGTTTCTCATTTAGCTAATGTTTTGATTTTTTCACCATGTACAATCTAAATAGCCAATATACTTTTTTAAAAGCCAATAAGAATAATAATAGAATTCTTCTACATAAGTACAATACTATGTCTTTGATAATAAAATACTATGTCTTTGATGATAATATACTATGTCTTTGTGCTAGAACATTGTGTTCATTGGCGAGCGAGCGCAGCGAGCCATGGTTCACGGCGTGAACCACATAGGATTGCGTAGCAATTCTCGGGGGTTGGCTAGCGTTAGCGAGCAGGGGGAGGAGCCTCCTAGTATGTGATAGAACTTGATTAAGGGACACTATCTGCAAGTGGCGTAGTGTAGGAATCCCGATCCTGATTAGTTGTTGTAACGTGGCAATTGTTTACGTTAGCAACTCATTCTATTTCAAGTAAAACAAGTCCGTCAAGTATCTATTCTCTTAAGTTTTTCACAAATATTTTAATTGATTCGCTGTATATTCCTTACATAAGACCGAAACAGGCGTGAAGGCATGTAGAACATAAACAAACTATTAGTGCATCGAAGTTGTCAGGTACACAAAACAAAAATATATGACTGTTGCTTTAAAAAGAGTAAGCGAATAATCATTCTAAGTTAAGTAAAAGATGGAGATGAAAAAGAATTATACTTCAAATAATTTGATCTGCGATACCCAGCGCTGTATTTAATTAATTTCACGTTAATTAACATTCTAACTTTAACAAATATTTCAATTGATTCGCTGTATATTCCTTACATAAGACCGAAACAGGCGTGAAGGCATGTAGAACATAAACAAACTATTAGTGCATCGAAGTTGTCAGGTACACAAAACAAAAATATATGACTGTTGCTTTAAAAAGAGTAAGCGAATAATCATTCTAAGTTAAGTAAAAGATGGAGATGAAAAAGAATTATACTTCAAATAATTTGATCTGCGATACCCAGCGCTGTATTTAATTAATTTCACGTTAATTAACATTCTAACTTTAACAAATATTTCAATTGATTCGCTGTATATTCCTTACATAAGACCGAAACAGGCGTGAAGGCATGTAGAACATAAACAAACTATTAGTGCATCGAAGTTGTCAGGTACACAAAACAAAAATATATGACTGTTGCTTTAAAAAGAGTAAGCGAATAATCATTCTAAGTTAAGTAAAAGATGGAGATGAAAAAGAATTATACTTCAAATAATTTGATCTGCGATACCCAGCGCTGTATTTAATTAATTTCACGTTAATTAACATTCTAACTTTAACAAATATTTCAATTGATTCGCTGTATATTCCTTACATAAGACCGAAACAGGCGTGAAGGCATGTAGAACATAAACAAACTATTAGTGCATCGAAGTTGTCAGGTACACAAAACAAAAATATATGACTGTTGCTTTAAAAAGAGTAAGCGAATAATCATTCTAAGTTAAGTAAAAGATGGAGATGAAAAAGAATTATACTTCAAATAATTTGATCTGCGATACCCAGCGCTGTATTTAATTAATTTCACGTTAATTAACATTCTAACTTTAACAAATATTTCAATTGATTCGCTGTATATTCCTTACATAAGACCGAAACAGGCGTGAAGGCATGTAGAACATAAACAAACTATTAGTGCATCGAAGTTGTCAGGTACACAAAACAAAAATATATGACTGTTGCTTTAAAAAGAGTAAGCGAATAATCATTCTAAGTTAAGTAAAAGATGGAGATGAAAAAGAATTATACTTCAAATAATTTGATCTGCGATACCCAGCGCTGTATTTAATTAATTTCACGTTAATTAACATTCTAACTTTAACAAATATTTCAATTGATTCGCTGTATATTCCTTACATAAGACCGAAACAGGCGTGAAGGCATGTAGAACATAAACAAACTATTAGTGCATCGAAGTTGTCAGGTACACAAAACAAAAATATATGACTGTTGCTTTAAAAAGAGTAAGCGAATAATCATTCTAAGTTAAGTAAAAGATGGAGATGAAAAAGAATTATACTTCAAATAATTTGATCTGCGATACCCAGCGCTGTATTTAATTAATTTCACGTTAATTAACATTCTAACTTTAACAAATATTTCAATTGATTCGCTGTATATTCCTTACATAAGACCGAAACAGGCGTGAAGGCATGTAGAACATAAACAAACTATTAGTGCATCGAAGTTGTCAGGTACACAAAACAAAAATATATGACTGTTGCTTTAAAAAGAGTAAACGAATAATCATTCTAAGTTAAGTAAAAGATGGAGATGAAAAAGAATTATACTTCAAATAATTTGATCTGCGATACCCAGCGCTGTATTTAATTAATTTCACGTTAATTAACATTCTAACTTTAACAAATATTTCAATTGATTCGCTGTATATTCCTTACATAAGACCGAAACAGGCGTGAAGGCATGTAGAACATAAACAAACTATTAGTGCATCGAAGTTGTCAGGTACACAAAACAAAAATATATGACTGTTGCTTTAAAAAGAGTAAGCGAATAATCATTCTAAGTTAAGTAAAAGATGGAGATGAAAAAGAATTATACTTCAAATAATTTGATCTGCGATACCCAGCGCTGTATTTAATTAATTTCACGTTAATTAACATTCTAACTTGTGTGGAGAAATTTAGCCCAAATGTCACACGCCATTGTGCTTATAAGTAATCAGCTGACGTTGACGTCATAGGTCACATGTGTGGGTATTTGTGATCTTCTTCTTGAAGTTCAAGTACCCAGTTAAGACTTGGTAATTTTATTATGATACTTCAGAGCATGTCACAAAAGCCATTTTTTAAATTAAGTTTACTGTTTTTTTGTTGCTAAATCTGTGTTAATAAGAACTATAATTTTGAAAACCAGAATTTCCGGTAAACTATCGCAATTTAAATGGAAAAATTACAAAATGAATTGTTTAAATTTCGCATATTTTAATTTTATTTACCAAAAACATGTTTTTTTATTATTTTGTCAGAAATGTTATTATACTGTACGGTAATTTTAAAACAATTGCTTTGTCAACGCGCTACATAATTTTCATACATATTTTTTTATACACTAGGATATTACTAATGAAATTTAGAAATATTGTCAGTTACCGGATCTTTAGCTAGTTACCCACTTTCATAAACATCATACTTTTTCTTCCAGAAATATTTTGGAACTAAATTGCCCTGTTCTAATATCTTGTTAATTGTTCTGTGATCTCCGATGTAACTTTATTCAAAATTCATTTTAATTTCAGTCGAATTTCCTATTAAATCAATGTTACTTTTCATGCAAGTTCTATGTATGCAAGTCAATTATCAATTTTTAACTATTCTTTGTGAAAACTTTCTGAGAAGAATTTATTTTATATAAGTTATCATTATATTATCATTCATACAGGTTATCATTATGTTATCATTTCATACAAGTTGTATGTATGCAAGTCAATCCTAAATTTTTAATTATTCTTTAAAAATTTTCTGAGAAGAATTTTGAAAAATTATATAAGTGTATTCATTGAAGAAGGACAATTAACCATGAAGGGAAATTTTTTAAAAGTTGTATATTTTGTGTAGTGTGCTACAAAATATTTTTTTTTTTTTTAATGTCAGTAAGTTATACGAGTATTAGCCTTGGATGTACTAACGCAAACATTTAAACGTTCAAGTAATTTAATTTAAGAAATAATTAATAGTGATAAGTTTTTAAAAAAATTATTTTTTAAATACAATTTTTAGATTACTTAGGAAAATCGTGGGGTACTCGATTGCTACGAATAAAATTATTATAATTTGACAAAGAAATATGTTAAAACCTGGCAAAGTATGAATTTTTCTAACTACACTTAAAAGTCCAATAAAATAATAACACTTACTGTTTTTTTTTTTACCGGAAAAGCAAATGACATATTGTAATCTTCGAAAAAAAAAACAACTGCTGATGTTTTTAGCTACCACTAACAATAAGCTAAAACAAAATGGTTATTAAAGTTACAAGCATTGATTTCATTGAAAAATATTTAGATTTGTACTTGCTGTAATATTATTTACTGTTATTTTGAAATGTTTCTCATTAGGGAAAATTAAAAGTAGAAGTTTTTATCATTTTATCAGATGATCTTGCTTTTATCATAATTATAAATATTATATACACCGAAGAGCCAGTACATTATGACCACCCTGCTAATAGCATATAGGACCACATTTAGCCCTCAAAACTGCTAGCACCCGCCGTGGCATTGATTCCACAAGGTGCTGATAGGTAGTCTGAGGTATCTGGTACCAAGCGCTCACCAAATTTTCCTGCAATTCCCTCACATTTGGAGGGGTAGCGTGGCAGCACGGATTTGGTTTTCCAAGTAGGACCACAAATGCTCGATTGGATTAAGGTTAGGTGAATTTGGGGGCCAAGACATGACTTGAAAGTCACTGGAATGTTCCTCGAACTAATACATGAGGATTCGATCCTTATGACATGGTGCATTATCCTGCTGGTAAATACCATCCCCCGCAGGAAAAACTGTTGTCATGAATGGGTGAACCTGGTCTGTAACTATGTTCAAGTAGCTTATAGACGTCAGGGATTGTTCTATGAGGATTATGTGTCCTAATATGTCCATGAAAACATTGCTCCTGAGCGAGAAACCATGAAAACCAGGGCGAGCCCATTGTCATAGATGGAAGGTGGTCATAATATAATGGCTCTTCGGTGTATTTGTAAATGTAGTATTTCATATTAAAATAAACGTGAAGCTTTAAATTAGGTAAACAATAATTATCCTATGAATTTTTAGTTTTTCCATAAATTGTGTTTACTTACAAATTTATCTTATAAATTATGTTTTGTTGCTGGAAGACTTCTTTGTCATATAAAACGAGGCTTTTCGTGAATATTATGTAATTTTCATGATTGCTGTGAGTTTAACCTATCTAAAGCAAGCGCTGTCTATACTTATTCTGAAAATGGAGCAAAACGCCAGTATGGAGAAAAACCGCAGTTTTGCGGAAATTAAAAGCCTTTGTGATCTAATTTTTTTTTAATATTTAAGAACATACTCCTAGGCTCATAAAAATTCACAAAAACTGAAAATAAGGCAGTGATTTTGATTATTTTTAACTAGGTGGAAAAATGTCGGCAAAACGGCATTTTTTTAAAAAAATTAATAACTTTAATAACGTTTAAGTCATTCGTCTGCTTTAAGGCCCAGATAATTCTTCGCAGAAAAATGATGTATATAGTTTAAAATTACCGTTTTGCTTCAACTGTAAGGCCCTTAAACTGTGACTTCTTACATTCCTTGGTGACGAATTGGTGGTTAGACATGAAAACCGACGTTCAATACCGAAATGGCTTTTAAGGGATGGATAATCTTCATTAATGTTAATTTCTTTCATAAAAAATACGAACACTTTAAGAATTGTTAAGAAAAGATTTAAACATAAGTTTGCATGTTAAGAAAGTATCAAAAAAATTTTTTTATGAATTCTTTTAATGAAATTTAAATTTCATAAAATGTTTTTACTGTGGCTACATATTTTTTTTAAAAAAATTCATTAACCAATTGAAAAATAGTTATGTGCCTAAAGTTGTCTTTTTTAAGCCCCAAAACAAAAATTTTAATTTTTTCTTGAGGTTTGAACATTAAAATAATTTAAGTTTTCTATTTTAAAAATGTAAAGTTTATGGTGTGAAGCAACGGTAAAAATATAATTTAAGTTTCCTATTTCAAAAATGTAAAGTTTATGGCGTGAAGCAACGGTAAAAATATCATGTGTGAAATGTAAATGTAGATCTTCTCGAATCAACATGAAAACCTTGATTTCCATTAAAAATGTGCATATAGTTTTCAACCCAATCTTTATGAAGATTCCTATACAAATTCAATGATAGCTAAATGTTGTATTTCATGCGTAATTTTTTTTTGCATTTTTACCTTACATTTTTGAGGGCAAAAGAAATTTTTATTAAATTTATGTTTTTTAAAAAAAGAATTATACTTTTTCTTAAAAAAATAAAATTTTTGGCTTATTCAAGGAGACCTAAATATTTTTCAATGCGAATTTTGTTTTGTTAAAATATGTGACGAGAATAAGAATTTTTTTATAGACTTAGAATTTTGATTCTCAAAGAACTTTTTTCATCATATACCTTAAAAATTTAAATGATAAACCTAACGATGGAATGCAAAACACACTTTTCCTTCTAAAATTTCTGCATTGCTTAGTAAATGATGTTAAGACAATTAATATTGTAACACGAGTCAAGCAACGATGTCTGGCAAACGAGATAGTGCTTTTCTCCACCTGGATGAACTTGAAGTATGGGGTAAAATCAAATTCATTAACTTGTGATTCCTAAATTTTTTTGAATAAAAACAACTATTATTTTTGTATGAATTTTACGATTTGTGAATAAAACAACATCTTTAATACGAGTTTTGTTTCAACATTGAAAAACAAAAATGAAGGTGATTTAATTCAACTTTTCCTCCTACTTAGATTATAATAGAACAGAAAAAACAGATTTCTTGAAAGAGTTCCTTATTTTGTTTCATAAAATATTTAAACAAAAAATATTTAACGTTGTGAATAGTATTTTATTTGGTTATGAATGAATTTAATTTTTCTTACATTGTTAGTATTAAGTCTATTTTCAATGCAATTTTAATATAAAATATTTTCTTGAACTCAGTAGAGGTCCTGTTTAAGGGAAATACTAGAATCAAATACGATTTTTTTTAAATAAATAAAAATGTTAAAAAGCTGTAAAATTTATCCGAACCTGTTTATTTATCTTTGAAACGAAACCTAATTAAAGCTATTTTGTTTTAAGAAATTTATATGATTGGAGATAGCATAATATGCATCTTTAAAATAGTATTGGAGTTTATAGAGAACAGTTTATTTATATTTAGATTGACAAGTCAGCATATTTATTCAAGTATAAATATTCTGATAAGCATAATTTGTATTCAATTCTCTCATATAATCTATCTCTGGAACATAAAAATGTAGTGAACAAAGTAAGTGTTATTTTTGTTCAGTTATTTAATCGTACTTTAGCAGGTGCTGACTTATATAAGTATAACAAATATCGATTTAACTTTTGCATAAATAATAAGAAGTTGATAAGTACAAAATTTTTAAAATACAATAAATACTTATCAAAATACACGATAAATGTTGATTAATATTTGTTGTTTAAGTGCTGTTTTGTTGTTAAATATACAATAATGTACCTATGTCAGTGGCCAAATACCTATCCTATTTTTTTATTCTTTATTCTCTTAAATTGTAATTACAGAAAGATTTTACGTGTATCTTTCAAAAAGTGAATGACAAGTAAACAACTTAATAAGTCAAATCCAAGAGTGTTTGAATTTTACAAAACTTGTAGTTTGTGTTGTATGATAGTACTAACGAAAGCAGATAGTGGGTTTAAAAGAGAGAAAATTGTGTCTATGCGACAAAATGGCGTGAAAGCTTATGACATTTTAAAACAACTTATAATTTCAAATGGAAGCTTAATAAGGATCTATAAAGCACATTTAACTGACGGTGGCACAAAAGCTTCAACATCAAGGAAGCATGAACCCAAGAAAATGACGAAATGTGATGATAGAAAATTGAAGAAGACTGTGGTGTAAAACACAGAAGGGTAACTATTAAGGACTTTACAAATTAAGATAGAGTCCAATTTAAACTTAGAAACAGAGATTTCTTGTAGAACAATTCGAAGAGAATACAAATTTATATAGTCTACAAGTAACAAAATATTAAAGGAAGTGAACAAATCATTTAACCAGTATCATGCTAAAGAAATTATTACATGAAAAAATCAGTTTTTGAAATATAGTTTAGAAAAGTCTATTTTATTCTGAGCTTCAGCTAAATTGAAAATTGCATCTTTCATCGTGTAAGACATCCAAAATGTTACGATCGTTGATTTGTTCTCTAACAATAACTTCTATCGAAAACAAAAATCTTTAAACTATAACGCTTTAGCGTATTCAGTTTTTATTTTATTTATGGGTTGAAAAAATGATGAAACAAGCCATGGGACTATCTTAACAAGTGTCTGATTGGTATCGGCTTTTGAACAGTTGTATGATTCTACGTTGGATACCGGATATTAAGTTGTAAATTTTTGATGGTCAAAATTGATAGCGAATTGCCTCAGTCAACTAATTTTCAAGTAGTGAGTAATCAAACTTCATATTAAGTAATAAGATTTTGATAGATTTTAATAAATTCTTCCTTTGGATTGAAAAAGTTATTTTACTCTCTGTTTTGATGTTTATTTATTTCGGCATCACTGTTTGTTTCTTAACTCAATGTTTCATTGTGGTTAAAAAAAATTTATTGTTTAAAACATTGGTAACTGACAGGAAGCGAATAATGAGAAATATAATTTAATAATTTTTTGTGTTTTTTTCTCCTTCCGGCTAATCGGAAACCAATTTATTATTTTTTTACAATGACCTTCTACGAAATGACGTTTTGTCAACACAGGCATCTGAAGGGCAAATATGTTGGCCACTCTTTCAGGAGCACCATATTAAGTGGGCCGACCCTAAGCCTTCCACAGTAAGGACAGATAGTGCAGAGAATGAAAGAACATCTATGCCTTGTCCGGGATTCGAGCTCAGAACCTTTTTAATGCAAATCCAGTTCTCTTACCTCTACACAAAACGGTTGGCAATCCATTTATTGACATCACAAGTTTAATACACTTTCCATATCAATTCGTTGTTTTCCCAATTCATAGTAACGTATTAAAATTAATTCGATGCAATTTCTCACAATGATTTTTACCATTGTCATTTTTTTAAGCAAATACAGACAGTATCTGGTAAGAATATTTATTTAAGAGCCTAATAATATGTTTTAATGTTTAGAAACAAATTTTTATTCTTCAATACAATCTCATATATAAACACTTTGCATATTCAAGAATGCTCACATAATTATGAAATTATTTATATAAAATTTCACTTTGATTAGTACAAATGGTATCTTTCGTGATGAATTCTGAAATTTTATGAATAGATTGTTCTTTTAAACTTCTAAGAATATGTTCTAAAAATATTTTTTTTTGTTTATTTTAAATTAAGCATTTATAATAGAAATCTGAATATTTATAACGGTTTTAAAACAAATTAGACGCTTCAAAGATTCTTACATAAAGTACATTATAAATATTAAGGAGATAAAAAATTATCGAAACTTCGAAATTATTTTTTAATTTAAATTTAACTTAAAATATATATTTTTAAGATTTAGTAAATAACAATACTGAATTCTACTCAACCATTAAAAAATTACTCTATTGTATTTCATCTACTATTGCATTATTTATTTATGCGTAACTCGAATAAAAATAATTACTGAAATTCAAAACACCAAATTCAATTTTTTTTTTCCATTATAAGTTCTTCTTTTTATGTTCTGAGATACTATGAATAACGAAAAGAAAAGTCTATATCAATTTTTTATCGAAAAGCATTTGTAAAGAAACTATGTATAAGAAATGAATAATATATATTTTTAAATTTTAGTAAATAACAATAACAATACTGAATTCAACTCATCCACCAAAAAATTACACTAATGCATCTCATTTACTATTCTGTTACATTATTTATTTACATGTTACTGGAATAGAAATAACTACTCAAATCTAAAACTCAAAATTCAAACTTTTTTTGCGTTAGAAGTTCTTCTTTTAATGTTCTAAGATACTATGAACAATGCAAAGAAAAATCTGTATCTATTTTGTATCGTAACGCATTTATATAGAAACTCTGTATGAGAAATAAAGTTATTAGTTTAAAAGGATTAATGTTGCAGGTCAGTTACATTAGTATATATTATATTCATAAAAATCATATATCATAATAATATGTATCATTAATGATTCTAAAAACCGTCATTTATACAATCGATTTTAAAAAGATATTGTATTCTTTCGTCTTTCTCGGATGTACTAATTATTAATAATGACGTATGGAATATCATCAGCAGTTATCAAGGTTACAATCAACAATAAAAATTAGGTTGCACATTATTTGGGTTGGTAAAATTCAACATTTTGTGTCGTTCCCAGAATATGATGTTCTTTTACGGGAAAACGGAAGAAAATCTCAAACTAACTCTTGTTTTAGCGATAGTATTTTCATATAGTAAAATACAATCTTGGTTTAAGGGATTAACTACATGTATGCTAGTTACAAATTAGGCTACAAAAATATTCTTTATGTAACTGAAGTTTTGGATAAAAGTTTGTACTGTATCAATGAAATTTTGCCAAATTCGGGCCAAGCGGTCATAACTTCAGCAATCGATTGAATCTATGATAAACTCCTTATTTGCTATTTCAAATATTACCATAGATTGTATACTTTATGAATCAATAAAATATTCCACACATTTTTTATTAAAATTTCATGTTTTCAATTAAAATTGCCTCTTGAGGCAGGTTTTGAACACCCTGTATTTTAACATATTATTGTGCTTAGTAGACTTATAAAAATTACAGCATCATTTCTGAACTTACTCTTCATTTTCTTTCAGCATTAAAAGAACAAACACTTAGTTTTATTCACCTATTACTATTATAAACTGAGGTAAAAAAGTCATGGGATACTTATTAATAACATGTTAGATATTCTACTTTAGATCTATAAAGTGCAGCAACTGGACGTGGCATAGGCTCAACAAGTAGTTGAAAGTCTCTTGCAGGAATATTCCACATGTTTAACGAATAGTTCTAATTTGTAACAATATATGGTCTTTATAACTTTATCCCATTGAATCCTTAAATTTTGCGAGAGAAATAGTGAGATCTGTCTTAAATTTGATATTACCTAGGATATGAAGCTTGAAATGTGTTGAAACATTAGTAACTTAGTAAATATCAAAAATTTCTACGAAATAAAATTTACAATATATTTAAAAAATACAAAATTAAGCTATGTTAAATCAAGAGAAAATTAGAGGAAAAGACTTAAAATACAAATAAAATAATAAATAATCTAATACAACAATCCAACAAAAAAGTTTAACACAATTATCCACTCATCTAAGACAGACAAAAAGAGCATTATTTTCAACAAAAGTATGAAATAAGTTTTAATTTACGAAATTTTTTTTATTTATTGTTAAAAATTAGTTTAAAGTTTAGAAAAATGCACGATCTTGCTTTTATTAATTTGCCTATATAATTTCAACCAAGAAATACATTCAAATGAAACCAGCAAGTAATAATGTTAAGTAAATTTGCTCAATATGTGAATAAAACATATATGTTTTATTCAGATACTGTGCAATTAACTATTTTAAACATTAATCATTTTTTACTATTTTGTAAAGTATTTGATAACATTTAATTAGGATATATATTTAAAAATATATTCAACCTAGTTAATTCAATAAAATATTTAAAACAATAAAAAATACTTAATTATACAAAACAGCCCGACTATATTTCTTACTTAACACAAAGACAGGCATAAAGTCATGTGCAACATAAACAAACTAATTATGCCTCGAAGTTGCCTGGTACACAAAATAGAAATATATCACTGTTACAATAAAATACATAAACAACGATCTGAGTTCAGTAAAGGACGTAGACAAGAAAGAATTATATTTCAATAATTTCGATGCGTGTATATATTTAACTATATTTAATTGACTTCGGTGTACTTCACGTTAATTAACATTCTAACTTATGTAGAGAAACTTAGCTCGATTTTAACGAGCCATTTTGTTTATAAAGGATCAGCTTGCAATGGCGTCATAGGTCACATGTGTGGGTAACCATCATCTTCTTCTTTTGGAAGTGCAAGTACCCAATTATTAAAGAAGGAGCAAAATAGTGATTTTGATGATAAATTTAAATCATTCAGAGCTTTAAGCTAGCAGATATCAATTATGTTATAGCACTAACATGTGAAAAAAAATCTGGAATTTTATTTAAATCAATTTCTAATTCTGAAAAAAAAAAGGAATAATGAGACAATTTCATTTTCAAACATCTTTCTTAAACAATCTAATTGAATTTTCTAAACAATTTTTTAGAACCAGGAGCTGAAATTTCCCATTACTGTTTGTTCTATCACTCTAAAGTTCAAATTTCAGGATGACCAAACAATTGTTTCTGAAGTGTCAGACGAGACACATCCACCTTCGGCATTTTATTACTATAGATGTAATAGATTTAATTATCTTTCAACCGTTCTACGGGGCTTCGACCCTGTCTTTTTGCTATATAAGAAATATATAGTGAAAGAATTGAAATTCTCGTGAAAGAATCTTCGTGTAAGAATATAGAATGTGTTTGGCTTACTCGAATTATGTGTACTTATTACTTAATATGTGAACTGAACTCACTCGAAATAGAATTAAAAGGACAGTTGCTAAAGTAAACAAATGCCACCTTTCAACAACCAATCGAGGTACCCACACAACATCACTTGCAGGTAAACCATTGTTTTAACAACACGTAATCTATGCTTAGTAAAAAATAAAATATTCTAATATAAAAGTGTATTCAATATTTAATAATTATTTCTTCTGCGACCGACCCTCTAAAAATCCCAAATTTCAGAGCTCACTCTAGGAATCTGTGCATCAAGACTATTAAGATTTTTTACTATGTTTGTTTCTCGCAGTTTCAATTAGCAAATTATAAAAGAAACTATTTAGATTTTTTCAGAAAAGAAGTAAGATGCGAATTCGAGCAACCCGTCATAAATTGTTGAAGCATAATAGTTCAATTTATAGCTCAAAGTCTTTATATTGAAAATATCAAGAAAATATTAAGTGACTAGATTTATACCAAAACAAAATAGTCCACTATAATCCTCCAACCAAATCAAAAGCTTTGAATAACACTCATTTTACGTTATAAATTACGTAAACTGATAAAAATTTATCTTATTTTCACAAGAAAAAAGAAAATTCTGGTTAATTTTACGTATATGATTATAACATTTCTAGTAAGAAAAACATCGTAATTCTGATAATAAAACCAAAATATGCGGTATTTAAACCATCAATTTGGAAATTGTTACCTTCGTGTGGTAACAGTATACCAGAAATTCTTATTTTCAAAATTATAGCTCTTATTACTACACATTTAGGAAAAATGTACGTAAATTGAATCAAATAAATGGTTTTTATGACACAATTATCAAATTTTGCCACATTTGCTGACAGTAATAAGACCATACTTTCTGTTAATTTCTCCAAAAGTCATTACCAAATTAACACCATATTCTGGTAGTGTTGACTATACTTTTTATCGAAGTGTACCTAATTTAAAACGAATTTAAAGGAATAAATCCAAATTTGGCTTAATCTCGTTTTGCAATTGGATTAAATTTTAAAATGTCTTTTTTTTCTTTTTTTTCATTCAAAACTTATTTCGAAAATAAGAACGGCTTAATCGGAAATTAACGTTAACGTATCGGAAATTAACGTTCACCATGAAATCGCATGGTAAATTTGCATCTTCCCTCTATATTATTTGAAAATAGCTATATTCATAGTACCCTGTTATCAAAGTGTGAATGTTAAAAGCATTAGTTTATTATTAAGTGACAACATTTGGATCAAAATAAAAGATCCACCAACTGTATCAAAAATGTTCGAATTCCATTCTTTTTTTTCCCCGATGAGAGCAGATGACACGCCATTGTTGAATGATATACGAGATGACATTTCTCACCGCCCTGTCAACCGGTGTATCAAAATAATACTCAATGATTGAATTATCACCCCTTAAGATTTCCTTTAATTCTTCAGATACCCATTAGATTGTGACTTGACTCCTCTTTTTAGATGCAGGAAACGATCATGTTTTTTTTCCAAAAAATAAGTCAAAAAATGATTTTTTATTTATTTGGTTAATTTTTTTTTAAAAAAAGCTGCATTTAACTACATAATCGAAAGTCCATATAAAAAGAAGCACTCAACACAAAGCTTTATTTCATGCTTTTGTTCTTTGCAAAACGGATTACTACTAAACAACAGGTTGACATTAGAGGTACGTATTATTTCGAAAATTACAACACGTTAATTATACCGTTGTGTGCTTGATATTTTTAGAGTTTAAAATTCAATGAATTTAATGAATTTTCGTAATATAACTTTAGGTTGATTTAAAAGGTTGATTTAGGTTGAGATGAAGATGGAACTAATAGACTCCTAAATAGAGTTAAAATTATTTACTTTTATTAGTTTAATTTTATTTTATACGTTTTATAATTTGCCCAATTTAATATTGGTAATAGTATTTTATGCATACAATTTTTAATCTTTTTAATTATTTTACCTCTATGAAAATATTATACCACTGAAGATAATTTAGGTCAGTACAGTATTCGGTGCAACACATATCTTTATTTCAAACTTTTGTTCCTTGTAATACGGATTACTAGCAAATAACAGGCTGACATTAGAGGATGGGATATGTATTATTTCGAAAATTATGGACTGTTAATTATACCGTGATGTATTTGATATTTTAAAGGTTTAAATTAAATTGTTTAACAAAAAATTAGGAATTTAATAGACTTTCGTATCATAGCTTTAGCTGACATGAAAATATTTTTACTGCATTTGATTATTAAAGATAAAGATGGCACTAATGGACCTCTAAATTGCTTTAAGATTAATTATGTTTATTTGTTTAATTTCATTTCATACGTATTTCATTCAGGGATTCGAACCTAGCAATTAAATTGAATAGTGACGGAGTAGAAAGTTTTATGCAATATGTTCTATACTCACAGCTCTTATGAAAAGGCTTTTTTTGCACAAATGAAATTAAAAATCTCATGGATGGAGATCAAGTCAATGTTAAAAAAGGAAACACAAACAATTCTGACTATATATATATATATATATATATATATATATATATTTAACACAAAAATAATAAATACTTTTGTATTAATAAAATAATTAAAACTCTTTCGGTTTCATAAAATGTCTTTGTTAAAGAGTAAGAGTAGAGCTATTCTATTTTGGGAATTCAAGGCTGAAAACATACCATTGAATAATAATTAGATTTATATTAGAAAGGAGAAGTTATTTTTAGAATCTTGTCCCTCTTTCACTTCCATATTAAGAAGCATTAAATGACTTTCCATAGTGCGTAGAGTTACAATGGCATGAACGACTGTAACCTAATTACACCGAAATCTGTTTGCATTTAATGCAAGACCTAAGGTTTTCGCATGTCTCTTGCTGAATAACGTGTTCCACAAAACATCTGTCGGAACCATGCGGAGTCTTGCCCACTCCCCCTCCCTTGGGGAGGGCGGATGTGAAATGTTATAACCACCAGCATATCTTTTAATAAACCTTTTGATAACTTATTATGGTTTTGACAGCATTTCGTAATATGAATACACCAATGATAACAAAGATGTAGCCCTGTTATTACAAGCCCGCAGGATAATTCCTTAGCGGAGGAAACTTACTCGTTTCGATCTCAGAAATTAAGCTTAGCGGAGAGCGGCTGTCATTACAAACATATATATATATATATATATATATATATATATATATATATATATATATATATATATATATATATATATATATATATATATATATATATATATATATATATATATATATATGCCTTTGTGAAGGACTTTTTGATGGAACTAACCTACATCTGCGTTACGTCGAGAGGAAAACCAATAAAACTTAAAGCGGTTAGCCTGAAGGCAAGGGGACTCTGATCCATGATCCGTCCACCACTGAGGATATTTTACGTCAGAACTGTGGTCGATGCTAGACGGATGCGGAATTCGTATCGATAATCTTTTATTATTAAGCTAATATAAATATTTTATTCTTTTCTTAACAACCAATGCCAACTTTTCATTTCAATACAAATGTAAAACTCATTAATTCACTGTCGCGACTCAATCGAACATGAAAATCTATTTATAACTCTTTACTTCTTACCACAAAAATGCTTCAATTACAGGTTTATACTATTTCTCACAGTCTTTTTTGGCGATTAACCATAGCCGAATTATTTTTAAATTTAATATTGAGTAAGGAAGGCTGACTTTGTTTTTGGCTACGTTAATTTTCCATAAATCGCCAGCCATGGAGCTCTTCCCATACTCTGAACTATCAGTTGGGAACAATTCAATTTATTTTAAATTTTAAATTCTTAGTGCAAAGACAGAGGGAGGGGCTTCGGACTCTCAGCCCCAACAGTTGAATTTTTATCTTTACGGAAATTCTTGATATTAAGAGAATGAATCTCTTTATCCTTTTGAAGGACTTTATTTCATTATTTTTAAGTATAGCCGTATTCTCTGAATAATAAATAATTTTTTTTAAAATAAATTTATTTATTTTACTGGGATAAATATTCCTTCTTCATAACCTCAGAAAATGTATCGCAAACGGCCAAAAATATTCTTAATACTACAATGATTGCTACCCCCCCCCCCTAACCACTAAATTGGATGAACCACACAAATCATAGCATTTTTATTTTTTTATCGACTTTTTTCGGTTAAACTGAAGAAGATGGTTCAGAGGAACATTGAAATACCACAGGCACTAGTGACCCGTACTCTGTAAAAAATTTAGTATAAAATAGTAGTCTCCATTTTTGATGTTGCGATAAACTAAAATTATTTACAGTACATGTATATTTACTCATTTATTATGTGTTTGCTTATTGACAACACATTTTGTTTCATGTGCATTAAAAACACTTTATTAGTTTCGTTGCTGAAAAATTTTATTTAAAGAACAAACTTTTTTTTAGTTATGTATTAGCATTAGTTCTTTCAAAAAAATTTTTTTTTGTCTATTTTGTATAAATTTTTGTTCGGTTTTGTAATTAAAATATAAAGCTGTTACTAATACATTCCCAAATATAGAGCTGTTACAAATACATTTTCAAACAAGATTATATAAAATTTACAAAATAACAATTGTTTGAAAAAATCGGAGCGAATATATGAAGCTGATTACTAGTAATGACTGATTTTGATGCTGTAATTTATTTTTTAATATAATAAATCCTATTGTTATTGTGTTATCCTATTAATATATATATAATAATCCTATAATTGTCTAACTGTGTCTCGCTGTGTAATGTCTATTATGAGCTACAATAGTCGTTTTTTTACATTTATATTCATAGTTAACATCATAAATGACTTCGAAAAACTCTTTTTTTTCTTAAAAAAAGTTCTACATATTGGAATAAAATTTTCGACATGACAGCTCATTATAGACCTAGTTATACTTTATAAAAGTCATTAATATCCATTTTTTTTATTTACAGGAGATTCTGTCATCTTCAATTAATTAGAAATATGACATCCTCAATCAACAATCGAAATTTTTTCTTATTAGTGGCTTTTTTTAATCTCTGTATTCTCTTTTCAACGCCATTCGTTAATGGAATGATGGGTCATCATAATAAACATGGTGGAAACAGCAATGTTGAAGCTATGCTAGTGGCTGGTATTCTCGCCAAGCTTCTGTCTCAAGCCAAAAATGAAAAAGAACAAATGCATCCCCCAATGATCATGCCAATGCCTATGCCAATGGTTTATCATCACATGACTCATCCTACAATGATGAATGTCCATGCCCACATGCCAAGCATGCCAAGTATGCCTGCCCACATGGGCTACTCTCATATGGGAGGAATGGGAGGAGGTTATGGCATGGGCCAAAGTATGGGACATAGTATGGGACATGGAATGAGCTATTGATTAAACGAAAAAGAAATATCTGAGATTAATTCATACCGTCATTGTTACTAATGAAAAATGTTTACATATCATGTTCATTGTATCATCGGAAAGAGTAAAGGATTAATAGAAGACTGAGAAAGTTTATAAAGCACATAATATGAAATATAGACAAAGCTAAATAATTCTTAGTGAATAATGAATGAATTAATTCAATGAATACAAAGTGAATTAGAAATTTATCTAAGTTTAAAGAGTTGTTGTTTTCTTCATTATTACAGTTTTGTACAAATAACATTTCGGAAATGCATGTAAAATTCATTGTCCCTGAGGAAAATTGCAAATATACGTCATTCATGGTTAAGACAAATACATATCTTTATTTGTTATTTTCGATTAAGAAACTATGTTACATAATAACTGATAATATTATTTACATCATTTCCTGCTTATTCCTTAATTGTATTTTTCGAAACACTTCGGACAAAAAAAAAAGAAAAAGAAATGAATCATTCCAAAACTTTAGTAACGGCTTTTAACGCTATGTGACTGCTGAAATATTTTAGTTTATTGCATGCAATCTTTTTATGCATATACGTACTAAACTTTATATTATGTACTTAAATTATTTGCAACAATTTTAATCAACCCTCCAGCATACAAAGTTTTTATACATAACTAATTCAAGAAGTGTCAATTTCAAGTTTTGTGAACATATTCTTTTCCAGTGCCGATCGAAACTATTTTAAACTTATTTGAATACAAGTGATGCTACCATGTTTTTGGTAAAGTGCAGCAATCTTTAGTAGAAGATAGAAATGTTTGAAGTGGAAATGTCGCGGTTTGGGGATGCATCGCTCCCTTTGACATAGGTCTCCTAAGTCTCCCTATATGATTTCAGAGAATCAGAGATAGGTTCTAGCAAGAAAATATTCATAAGAACACTTTACGTTCGTATGCATTCAATCCTCTTGGTCATGGTTTCATTTTCCATCATGATAATGATCCGAAGCACCGATCGAAGAACGTTCTGAACTGTTTCTCCTACTATCATGTGACCCTTCTTGATTAGCCAAGCTGATCCCCAGACCGTAACGTTCTCCATGAAGCATGAGCTGAGACAGAGAGGCGTCTTGTTGGAAGGAATGTAAGGAATACTGATTCACCCAACATATGATGCAAAAGATGGGGCGTTGCGAATTTTCCCAAATTCTTTTAACTTAACTGTTACTGATGCAAAGGGATGTGGAATTAAATATGAGGGAGATTTCACAATTTTACGTTAGCTTTCGTACAATCCTGAACTTTACCAACTGCGCATGCTACGCATCTTTACGTTAGGTTGGCGTGATTAACGCTACAAAGACAAAGCTACAAGCAAGCTGTTTATAGCTGTTAAATTTTGTTTTCTGTTCAAGCCTATCTTAGAACTTAAAACAAGGACATGAAATGTGAATTGAAAGAAATATATTAATGCAATTTAGAAATGATTCATATGGTATTACAACAATTGGTTGAACGAACAGGTCGTCTACGTTTATTGTAAATGTTTGTTTTGATTTTCTAGTCAAAGTTAAAACGATATTCCATTACTTTAATGCTTTTAACTAACTAATTTTTACGAAACCTCTTATTTTCACTTACGTAAGTTTGATATTTTTTTCACGGGCGCATGCGCAATTACTTAAAATCTGACGTACGGGAGCTAACGTAAATTTGCGAAATCTCCCTTATTATAATGTAATTCGTCATATTTTCATTAATCTTGGAGATTTTATATACTTCCAACAAGCTTTAATTTGTTTTTAATATTTGTTTTGAGTTAAATAATTATTTTGTTAATTCCAATTAGTTATCAGTTTTTTGAATTAAACAGGGGAACAAATTTTTTGATGCATTTATATGAATACTTGATCTTGTCTAATTTGGGTGTGCAGATTTCAAATCTGAACTTAGTTTTTCTCCTAAGGCAAAAAAGGTTTTTTTTTTTTTTTTTTTTGAAATTGGATTTTTAGTCCATTTTTCGTCGAAATGTTTTTATATAACCAGGGGCCACGTAATTATTGCGTCAAACTTTTAATGAAGTTAGGTCACATCATCAAGATTGAGATTACATAGGAATCCATGCCGACGCCCTGTGGCTGAGTGGTAGCGCTTCGCTATCCCGTGCCACAGGTCCTGGGTTCGATACTCGGACTGGGCAAGGTTGACTCAACCTTTCATCCCTTCAGTGGGTCGATAAATGAGTACCAAGAACGCTTGGGAACTAAACATTGGGGTTTTCGCTTTCGTCTGACTACCCAACAGGAACACCCCAGAGTCCAAGGACAAGAAAACTGAGATGGGCACAGTAGGCCTTGGCCCTCTATGGGTTGTCGTGCCACTAAGTTTAGTTTAGTTCTGGAATGTCGTCGAACGCAGTTAGGGGCGCTTTCCAGTTAGGAATTGTTCAGAATCACACGAAGAAACAAATCATCATCTAGAAGCACCCCTAGCTACTACGACGACATTTCCAAGCATATGTTTTTATGCAATTTTAATCCTGATAAATTGCTCCAACTCCTCTAAGAGTTTGACGCAACATTTACGCGACCTCTTGTTACATATAAAATTTTTAAGCTTGTACATTTCGACAAAAAAAAAGACTAAAAATATCAAAAAATGAGTGAGTTGGATAGAATAACCGATTGCAGATTTGAAATCAAAGATGCGAAAAAATATGAGTTACGTTAAAAAAAAAATCTCATGTAACGACAAAAAAATAAATAAAAAATAAAACAAAAACAAAAAAAATTGTTTCTCAGTTTTATTATTAATTTATGCACCAAACTGAAAACCAAAAATACTAATAGTGTGAAAAATAGGAATCAAATTTAGTTTTGATTGGCAAAGCAAAAATTATAAGCTTGATTCTTGATGGTATTATAATAATTTTTTACTGTACAATATATTTTTAATGTCGTCCTTGATAGTTCTGTGTACTTGTATATCTACAATAGTATGAACTAAATTAATTTTTTACTGTATTTTATATAAATTATAGCTGTGTGAATTGTATTGCATTGAAAATATGCTGGGCTTTGATTTTTTTAAAAATAAATACTTGTAAAAAAAAAGCATTGTAGAATGTTATTTTCGCCGATGCCTCGTACTTTTAAATTTTCTTCCGCTATTTAACCTTAAACAATTAAAAAACGCGTAGAAACGTCAAAAGGTCTAAAATAAGTTTAAAACTTTATTTTAATTATTTTGCAAATTAAGTAAAATAATAAAACAATTTTTAATTTTAAAAAAATGAACTTCACATTATTTAAAGTTACTGCTAAAAAAACACACTCATTTGAAAAAATTATTTTTCTTTATTTAGACACTTTAAGGAAATTTTAATTAACTTTTCTTTTCTCAAAAATATTTTATGTAATTAAGAGGTTTTATAATTTTTTTATACTATTAATTTATTTATTTCAAAACCACATTACTAAGGTCGTTACCCGAAGGTACTCGTGATTCGATCTGACTTCTTGTTTTGTCTATTTCTAAGTAGTTATAAAGTTATAGCATTTTCTGTACTGCAATTTTTATTCTAAATCTAACACTAACATCTACAAGTCGACAAATGAAAAACACGGCTGTATTTTTTTTAAAGAAAATTAAGTTTTTCCTTCAGTCAGTCTCAAATAGTTCAAAAATTTCAAAGATCTGACGAATTATGTTAATAAACTATTATTTTCACTCTGACATCTTTTTTCCAAATATTTTATTTAAAAAAGAAATAGTTAAGGAATAAAATTAGTTTCCTAGCAAACTAAACATTTAGTTTCAAAATAATTTTCTAATTAGTTTTTATTTTAAATAAATACCTTTTATTAAGTGTATTATTTACTTAACGAATTTGTGTTTTGATTCAAAGAAAACTAAGAACCTTGAACATTTCTTTGATTGATCGCGTTTATCGATTTAGATTGATTGCGTTGTTAATAATTTAAAAAACAATTCTAAAAAGTGATTTTTTCCCATATTTGGCAAATCATTGATGATCATTTTCCTCCTTAAAAGGGCATGGTCATAAAGCTTTTGTTTCGATAGCCAAGAAGAAATAGACAAAAGAAATTAAATCTATTTTCATTTTAATTTGTATCAATGAATTTTCAAGCCTTTCAATTTAATATTTAAATTTTTTAATTTGTAAAACATCGTTGGGAAATCACACAGAAAAAATGTTTTAGAACAAGTTTTTGCGAAGAACTTTCTTGTTTTGCTATATCTCATCTATTTATGAAATATTTTCTTTTAATTATTTAATTACATGATCTATTCATTATAATACATTGTCATTATTGCTGATATTAATGATATGTAAAGACGCCGGAAACGTTTCATTTTATTCATTTAACGATATAATACTTTAACTACTTCCGAATTTCTGGGATTAAAATATGAAATTATGATTATTTTTCCTCAAATACTATATTCAATGTATCTTCAGAAGTCATTATGGAAATTCATTGTTTAAAATAAGCCCTCAAGCAAATTTGAATCCACCATTTTTATTCTTATTTGTTAGTGGTTACGAATAATTCTTGTTCTTTGCCACAAAAAAAGGTAATGAAAATCATCTGCTTTTTTCGTAAGCGGAAAGAAGTTGTTTAGCCTCTTCTGAGTGGGTGATTCTACTAATTGTCTTTGAAGTTGTTTTATGAAGGAAAAAAAAGTGAAAACTGGGAGAAGGTTAAGACTAACTTCGATAAATCTTTCCGTTCCGTGTCAGGTGATAGAACCAGTTCACGCTCGGCTGGAAACAACCCATCAAAATAATAATATCATTATCCTATAAAACCAGAGCACATGATTCGAACAGTATCATTTTTCAGTTAGCTTTCTTTTCTTCAATCGAAGACAAAAAAGTAAGTTATTCTTTGTTTCATTCATACAAAACTATGCAAAATAAAAAAGTAAATATGTGCCTTCAGTCAAAATTTTTAACAATGTTACATCCGTGAAAACTTTTTAAATGCTCATTTGTTTTACAAACATGATTATCAATTCAGAATTATAACATTTTGAGAATCATCGTGCAATTGAAAAATCATCGAAAAATATATTAAAAAACTGCTAAATAAAGTTTCTTTCGACAAAAAAGTACATTGTTTATTCGAAACAAATTGCAAAAAAAAAAGCATTTGAAAATGCATTATATATATATATATATATATATATATATACAGTTTGATGAATGGTTTCATTATCAGGAAATTTATTAATATCGCTAAAAAAAATTTAAAACAAATTTTTAAGATTTAAAAATTTTTGTTTGTTTTAAGTATTGTAAAAAGATTTCTAAATTCATTTTTATTATTTTTTAATAAGTTCATTAATAAAAAATGTTGAAAAATAATTTTAAAGAAATTGTTTCTGTTGTTATTTTTTTTTAAATATTTTAACACCAATTATTTTAATCGAACTTATTTTAGTTATGAAGCACTATTATTCTGCAATTGTTTTTACAAAACATTGGAAGCGTATTATTTTAGTGAAAATAGTTTATTTTTCAAAAAATTTACAGTTGTTTCGTATCGAATAATTATAATTATTTTTTCTTTTAATTAATAATCTTTTATGCATAAATTATTAATACTTAATTTTACTTTAATAGCATAGATAAAAGATAAACAGCGAGGACTTTTTATATCAAATCAAATAATATTAATAAATAGTTTTGGATAATAATCTGTACATCTATACATGATAATAAACGCGGCTGTGTGTGTCTGTTTGTCCGTCTGTCTGTAATCACAATATATCGCCCCAGAAGCCTCGCCCAGGCACGAAACTCGGCACATAATTGTGTTTTGACGTAATGAAGAAGCAATTTTTTTTCTTTTTCAAAAATTTGGATAAGTTTTTTAGTTATCAGTCATTTTGTAAGAAAATCTATAGTTTTTCGTCTTCAAAGAGCCACATTCAAAAAACTATAAAAAAATGCATATACTTTTCTCCACTCTTATAAATGTATGCTAATGCGAACAAATATTACAATTGAAATATTAATTTTCGACAACTTAAACCAATAATATACGAAGGAATTAATAATTTAATTGTAAAGTTCGCATTAGTTTACATTTATCAAACTGGAGAAAAGTTCAACTTTTGTCTGCAGCAGAACTGGATATAAAGACAAAATTGCAGGACAGGAACACTTTAATTGTCCACTAATCTTCAGATTTCCTGCTATGTTTTAAAAATTTTTTATTTGTGAAAACCTTTAGCGTGGCGGACAGCTGGCCGCCTCAGGCGGCCAGTAAATAAATAAACGCAGAAAGTCTTTGTGAAAATTAGCATACATTGTTTGATTTAGATTTTTGACGTTTAAGTTTTTGTTAAAAACAAAAATAGTTTAAGAAGTTTTATAAATGAGTTTTACCACTTATCAACGTTGAGAGTATTTGGTTGAGTTTAACAGTTGAGTCACAAGGAATTTTATTTGAAGCTCTAATAAAATAATTCTGGTATTGTATGAAATTAGTGTAATCAAATGTATTTCAAATAGAATCACAGCAAATCAACTGTACTTGAACTTGAGTCACGATTCAGATAGATGTCTAAAGTATTTGAACTTAAATACAATTTAAAATTGTGTAGAACCATTTGAATAGCAATTCATAGATAACTCAGATATACTTAAGCTTAGATCGCAATGTTGAGATATGTCTAATGTGCTTGTGAAATAATTAATATTGATAGAAACTGAGGGTGTACTTGAGCTTGAATCACAATTTAGAGATATGACTCGTATTTAAATAATACAAAATAAAACGTTGGGCATATTTAAGCATTTATCTGTTAGTTAGCAATTTCGAGGAATTCTCTGATTCACAACTTGACATTAAATAATGTTGAAACTAACGAAAAGTCTTCAAATTTGATCATTTTTTAAAGATGGTGAAGCGATCTATAAAGAGTTTGTGTAAAAGCATGTGAATCATTTTTTGAGAACAATCAAATTTCGGAGTTAATAATTATAGTTGACTATAAATATACAACGTAAATTTATGTGTTGCATAAAAATACTCTACACTAAATTTTACAATACTTAGTGAATTAATTTAATATGTTGAAACTCTTTGTAGCTCAACAACTTAATATTTCTATGCATCCAAAGTGAACATAGATTCATTAAAAGAAATTAAACAACAAACTTCATAGATATGAGATATTGAAATGAAATAATGATGAATCAAATTCTAGTTCAAAATGCTTAAAGATATATAATCAGTCTGTGCAATATTGCACGAAAAGCTAATAAATGAAACTTTTATTAATTTCTGACGGAATTGTTAGAAAATATAAAAACCTTTAAACTTAGCTATGATTTTTTTAAAATTTTTTTCTTGGTTTCAGGTAGAGATAGCAATTTTAAACGCTATTGAACATTTATTTGTATTGTAGAGAATGTTTTGCACGCAATGGCAAATGTTCCAAAAAAGCTTTTACAGAACTTTTTAAATAAAGTTCGATAAATCTTATTGATATATTAAAATGTAGTTTAAGGAGTCGACTAAATAGTTCTAAATGTTTCGAAATAAAATGATAGAAAATACATTGTGAAAAATTTCAGATCAAATTACTGTTTAAAGTACCGCTTTATATGCACCATCCATAAAATCCATTTCTACCATAATTTTTAAAATAATGCTCCTTTAATTAAAGTGATTCAATGATTTTAGGGTAATTATTACAGTAAAAATGACGGTATATCAGGTATTTTGCTGCAACACGTTTCGGCGAAAAATGGTTTTTACGGAAAAAAGTACTGGCACCCTGAGTGCCGGCAATTTTTACCGTAGTTTTTTACATTGCATTTGAATTTTCGAAAAGGGGAATAAATATAAAACCATTTAAAATAATTGTTAATTATTTATTGCAAATTTTGTTAGGTACTAAATTTTAGTTAGTGACATTTTGTACAATCGTTTTCGGTTTTAAGGTGACAAGGGACTTTCAAATAAGCAAAAATTTGCCAAAAAATCGATATTTTACATTTTATATTTTTGAAATCTTGGCATTTAGCTGAACATTTTTAAAAAAAATTTTCTGGAATAAGAGCAAAATTAATAAAGTTATGACCATTTCAGTTTTGACCACACCCCTTTTTTTACCTTTTTTTGCCTGCAGGTAACTGCTAAAATTAGTTTCGTTTAAAATTAGTTTTAAATTGGTTGAATATTTTGTTAATTTTTTTAAAGAAATTTAAAGTATGTAATTATTAAACTAGCTCGTTAGACAATATTTATAGGTATTTAAATTTAAAAAAAGAAATATTTGTTCAGAAGTAAAATTTGCAATGAAAAAGTAGTAAATGTCCTTTTTCTCAAAATGTCTTTTTCGACAAATTTACAAATTTCAAACTGTTCCAGCGTAATGAATTTTCATTCTATTGGCCTGAGAATTAAATGATATATATTTATGAATATTATTAACATTTTGTTGGAAAAGTTTTTTGAATTAAGTGAATAGAATTTTTTTTATACATGATATTCTATGGAGGTATCATGATTTTTTTCCTAAAAATGTAGGTTTTTTAAAGTTTTTTTAATGTCATTTTTTTCTATAATAAAAAATAAAAACAGTACTCCCAACAATTTTTTCAATATTACCTAATATGTAATATTCAAAAAGAATTTTGTCATTTTGATAAAATTTCAGACGCGAGGAGTAATATAAAAAAGACATAAAAAATTCAAAAATTTAAATGTTTTAATTTCTTAAATTTTGAAATATTTTTTTGAAATTTTGTATAAAAGTTGTTTTTAACAATATAAATGTATTCTGAAAATTTCAAGCAAATCCCTTGACAATTTAAAAAAAAAAATTTGAAAGTCCCTTGTCGCCTTAATTCCTTCAATTTTAATTTTTTATGTTTTAAGTTAGAGATAGTAACTTTCATTTAGATCGAAAAATTCCCTTTTAACTTGTTATTTCTCAAATTATGTATTACTTTTCAAACATGCGTTTAACAAATCTCTGTTGTTGTTGTCGGTCATTAACTCAGAGGGGAATGCGATTGCTCTTGTTTTCTAGTGGCGCCATCTATGGTCAAGAATTCGACTTTAACCACATCCCATCCACCCGTTTATAGGGCCGACATATTTATACATCCATTCATTCATCCACAGATCATAATTTCGACTTGAACCAGAGAATGATCAATCTCCAATACAGTATCCCCAGAGGATATCATTTTATGGGAACATGGAGAATTTTGTGACCCGACAGATTTAACGTGCACCAGACGCCATTTACTACACGAGAAGTCTTCTGTCTGCTGGATTCGAACTCCCGTTCTCACAAACGTTAGTCCAGCTGCCTGCCGACCAGGCTATCCCGGCTCCGAACAAATCTCTAACTTTCTAAAATAAATTACTAACAATTTTCCTAATAATTAAATTTCATATTGTTCTTTTTTTATCTCCCGTAGAAAACATACCAAAATGGTTGCTTCGAAGAGATTATCTGTTTTCTTCTTGGTCCTCATTCTTGGACTTTTGGTACCTGGTCCAGCCATAACAGGCGTCGAGGCAGGAGGAAATAATCATCATAACAATCATGCACTTGAAGCATTATTAGCTGCAGGTATCCTTGCCAAACTGTTGGGCAATCACCACCACCATGGTCATCATCATCATCATGGGCACCATCATGGGCACCATCATGGTTAACTTTTAAAAGAAGCAAGACATTTTTCTAAAGTGAATGTATTCTGTACAGATTGTAAATATGAAAGTGTAAATACTTTTTTATACATTAGATTTAATAAATCTATTTTTTACCTTATAAAGTTAAAAAGTCATTTTATTTTTTTTAAATATTTAGTCTTAAAATATAGCTTATTTGGTTAAGTATTGAATATATAGAACAGTCAATAAATTAGAAAAATATTTTCATTAAGTTAATAACATCTCTTAACAATACAAAGTGGTGCAAATTTTCAAACAGGTTTTAATACGATATAATAGACAGATACAAATACGATATAATAAATATCAGTAGTATAAGATTAATCATAAACCAAAGGCAATTTTACTTACATTAGGTTTTATACATTTTTCTTCTTTGTCAAAATACATTTCTAATTTACATTTCATGCTGAATTAAATAAAGACAATCCTGAGACAATCAGAATGTTTGAAAGTTAAAAAGATTTTACGTACAGTGAGCAAAATAAAAAACGGACCACCCTGAATAACTTTTGATCTAATGATGGGATCTTCATGTTCTAGAGCTCAATTTAATGGTTTGAGGGGCTGACCTCAAACATACTAATTAATTAGTGCAGACTATAGACTATATTTTAAGATACGAATTCAGTCACAAAAACGTATTTTCTCGGAAGTAGCGTATCTTTTTCCCCCCGACTGATTTAGATTTCTGGTCTCCAAAATATAAAGGGGTAACCGCAAACTGGGAACTATGGTCCCCATAGTTTGGTCAGGAAAACGAGTAAAGTTTTGAACCCCCAATGTTAATTTTACTTTTTAAAAATTTCTCCATATCTCGAGAACTTTTTAAACGAATCGAAAATTTTTGTACACAGTTATAAAATTCGTTTGTCCAAAGATAATTCCATGCAAAAAATAAACTTTCAAAATAATTATTATTTTTTATTATTTTAATTAATTATAGTCGAAAAAGTTTTGAATTGTAAGGTATAAAATGTTTTACATCATATAAGAGTGGGTATATGACAAATTGCAAAATTTAAGCAAAATTGGTCGAATAAGTCCTGAGAAAATAAATTTTTAAAAAGTCGTATATTTTTCGTAACTTAAATTATCGTCTGCTCTTATTGACTAGCATATTTAAAGTCACCCCCTTAAACCACGAAAATTGTGTCCCAGAACGTGAAGATCCAATCAATTAGATCATAAGTTATTCAAGGTAGTCGGGGTTTTTTTTGCGCACTGTACAAAAAGGGTTTTATGTATTTATTCACGCATTTTGCATGTCTATACAGAAAATTTAAGTATTATTTCCTATGTATTTTTCTCACTAAATCTCACATGAATAAACATAGGTTAATATTTTAAAAATTGTATCGGGACTCTTTCGTATAAGAAGTACTATTTTTCAATTGTACTTCTTATGAAACAATCTCTTCTAACTCTAAAAATGTTTATGCAATTGATTCAAATTTTATCTAATTTAATTTAGCATGAAATCAGAAAATGTACCTTGCATGTTCAGATAATTTTTAACTATTCGTTCTGCTGACTCGTGAATAGTCTCATTCAATCAGGGTCGGACTGATCAAAGATCTGAAATTGCGATTGCTCCTGTGCCATAGCTACTAGGGTGGGCTCCCTTCGAAGTAAGGGCCCTGGTACCGAACACAAATTAGAACGTAGTTTTAGAACATATTTATTGCAATTTTTTTTCATTCTTATCACTATGAATAAAATATTTTTAATTTATTTAATGAATCAGACTAAAGACATAAAAACAAGTCTATATTTAAAGTTAGAGTGATGACCTTAATAGCTCCCTGAGAAAGTTAACCTTGTTTATTAAGGTCGGCTATACAGGGAACAACATAATAGCCTCGTGTGAATGTTTAGTCGACGTTAACAGCGTGGTATCTCCCCCCCCCCGATAAATGTCTAATCCTAGGACGACCCCTCAAAAAATGAAGGAAATAAATATTTTATCTTAATTTGTAATTACTAACTACAGAACAAAACTGCACACTTGTTCCCTGTTACGTATTTTAAAGATAACGCTAACATTACCTAACAAAGGCAAACGCGTAATTTAATACAACAAATTCAATTTTCTAGAAAAGAATACTTACTAGATCAATTAAAATACAGCTCTTAAAAATAAAACAAAAAGTATTTAGCTGGATGAAGAAAGTTTACAATTTATAATAAAGCTTGTAAATCAAGTTACTGAATTACGAAATCAGTTGCAGTTATGAAATCAGTTATATAGTGCAGCATTCAGTTCAAGGTAAAAAATACATAAGAAACAATCACTCACTTGTTTAGATAGCAATTTCAGATGAGGAATTACATACAAGTACAAAACTGTATTTTATGCACACAAAACCTTACATCGACTCGGGATAGGCGACATTCAAACCATCGTAAGAAAATACATCCGATAAAAATACCACACTTTCCTGTCTAGAAAACATTAAATGTCTTATTGACTAATTAATTGCCTTATTGACTAATTAAATTTTTATTCTCCCCCAGAATTGAATACTGTAAAAAAAAATCTGATGCATAGTTGACTATTTTCAGTGTTGAGGTAAACTAAAATTGTTTACAGTGCATGCAGTCACGTTTTTCATTTACTTTTCCCTGTTATAGTTTTATTTACTTATTTATTTATTTTCGGTTCGCTTGTCTACGGACAACACACGCTTTCAGGCGCATCTGAATCAATTTGATGGATTCATTGCAAAAACATTCCGTTGAAAAAAAGCTCATTTTCAGTAATATATTCGCACAATTTCTTTTTCGTCAATTTTCGATATTTTTTTGCAGGAGAGCTGCAGTTTTATCTACTTATAAATATATTTGCTTACGCAACATCAAAAATGGCACCATATCAAATATATATCAATTATATTCCAATTAATTCTGTACCAAAATTTTCTACTGTGTACTTTACTGTAAAGTGGTTTTCAAATTACGCTCGAATTTTTCGTTCATATTCATTTAAAAAGACTTTATATTATCTGATTCGGTATTTATTTTACCTAAAAAAAGCTCTTATAATTTCTCATTTTATTATCAAAATAAATACCCACAAATCAATAATTAATTTCCCAAACTAATATCTATACACAGGTGTTTTAAAATAACCACCACGGAATGTGTATTTTTAAGTTCCTTGTCAAAAATGAAGTAAAAAAAACAAACAAAAAAAAAAAAAAACATCAGAGACATTAAGTTAAGTTAGGAAGAAAAAAAGAGTTATTTAAATCTGTCGAATCACTAGTGATAAAAGCAGAAAAAAGCATCAAATCTAGTTTGATTGAAACAAAAACTTGGTATTCTTTCAAATTTTTCAAACTCTCTGCTTCTTTTCTGGAAATCAAACTTTTACTCTTATTCTACTTGCTATTGATTCGTTGCAATTCAGTTTTTTTCTCGTTCGATAGAGGAGTTTTTTTCTTTATATTTTCTTGGTAATAATTTAAGACTTATAATGTTTATACTATTTTACTTCATTTTTAAGAAAAGCTTTAAAAATACATATTAATGGTGGTTTTTATATAGAGAGCCACAGAAATACAAAGGGACGTCGGAATTTGAGTACTAAAACACTGATAGAAGCTTAATTACCTCAGTAAATGAAATCAGGCTACTCTCAGTTTATTTACATTTATTTTCCTTAACTATTTCGAAATTCATCAGATAAGCTAATTAAGAGACTAAATGTTTGTTATTGAACGAAAAAATGTTTTTTACAACCAGGCATAAATTAAAAAAAAAACTTACATTAAAATATTGGAAGAACACCAGCTTGATCAATTTTCAATCAACTATTATTTTTAATTTTTTTTTAATATTTAAAAAAATAAATAAATACAAAAACGTTAGTAACAATTAATGTCTATAACCTTGAGAATAAGCTTCTTTCGCTTATAAGTAATTTGAGAATTATTTAGGACGATCGATAAAGCAATAAATAATACTCTTTTTAATTTATTATGTAGATATTTGTTTAAAAGAGATTGATTTATTGAATATGCATTTAATTCCCTTTTCATTTGTTCTGAAGAAACATTCTAAAGTTCTGCTAAGAATTTTTTTCTAAAGAGACATGACACGATTATTAAGTTGATTAAAAAAGAACAAAGCAATTTTGTTTGCATTCTTCTTTTAGCAGGCAGTTTGTATGTTAAAATCACATGATCCATTAAATTATATTTACATATTATTTTGATACATTACTTTGTATATAAATGTTAAGAAGTTGTTTTCCTTACAAAATAATTCATTATTAGCACATCAGATACAAAACTCTCCTGTTTGAAGATTCACAAATCTTTGAGTTGTATTTTGTAATTTTTGAATCTAATTTCTTCACGAAATCGCGTGATTTCGTGATGAAGCAATAAATCTCAAATACTTGACAGAATTGATATTCATTCGTGTGTATACTGGGATCTCTTAGGGCATGTTTTTATCTTAACTAGCTCATCTTCTTTCAAAATCGTTTGCAACGTGTGACAAAGGGTTGGAGGTATGACGAGGTTTGACAAGCAGGTCATCCGGCTTCAAATCCCGGCTGATACTGAGTTTTCGTTCAATCACTTTTTCTTTTAGTACTTCCTTATGACGTTTGTTAATTGATGTATTTTGTTGTACCAGATGATGTGTATGTACCAGATAATTTTGTCGAAATCCGTTTCCTCTGATAATTAAAGATTGTAAATTCTTCAATTTTACGCTCGAGGCATCTCCCAGGAAAAGATTTCGTCAAAAGCAGCGAAAGTTTTATGACTGAGAGTCCATTTATTACAGTGAAACTTAGAATAAATATTTTGAAAAGATTGAAAATTCTTCAATTTTCGTAACCTTTCGCGGGAAATGATTTCGTCAACAGTGAAGAAAGTTTCATGATTGAGTTTCCTCTTATTACAGTGAAATTTCGAATAAATATTTTAAAACAAACCAAAATGCAGAGAAATTCCGTTGTTACAAATAAGAATAAATTCTGTTCACAATCTGTTGATGATTCGCCTTTTCTCGTATGTTGCTTAGTTTCGATAGGAATACTTACTTCAAAATCGAAGTCCGTAAAAGTGATTGCTTATTTTTTTATCATTTTACTACATTTTGCGTTTTTAGATTCAACTATTTTGGCAATAATATCTATATTTGATACCACTTCGGATGTCAGAGTAGCTTTAGGCGGATTTTCCGGATTCATTTTTCAACTTTTAACTTATCATTCTTTGAAAAGAGAAAAGAAAGACATCCTTCTTCTTTTGAATATCATTAAAAAATTGAAAACATCAAGTGAAAAATTGAAGAAAACGAGAGGAGTGGATTTATTGGCTTCGTCAGTTATTATAGTTCCGATTCTATTTTACACTGTATTTCTAATAGTAATGAAGAAGAACTACGCCGATATTTACTCTTATTACTATATGCATAAACTTAAAATCGATAACGAAATTTTATCAAAACTCTGCCTTGTTGTCAACTTCTATGTGCTATATGCTTTTCCAATGGTTGGCTTTGGAATAATGTTATCAATTTTTATAAAATTCTGTCATTCCGCTGCGTCTTTACAGAGAGAATATTTAACATATTTTGAAAAATCCCTGAATTCCCAAGATTTTCTTACACGGCAAAACCAATGTGAACTGACTGAAAGATATGCTGACATAATCCACTTCTTAAATAAAATGCAAAAAAGCTTCCATCGCAGTTCCTTCTACATGTGCGCCTGTTGTATTTGCTACATGTTTATGTCGTTTGCTTCATTTCTTGCTAGTCCAGATTCAGAAATGCTAACACATGTAATATTTGTTCTTGAATTTTTTTTTTATTTCGTGTATTACACCGCTTCCTTAATTATAATCTACATGTGTGCTGATGAGATTCCGATTCAAATGCAGAATGTCAGAGATGCATTTTACGCTCAATACATAAAGCTTCGAGTAAAATCTAATTCTGAAGCATTGTTTTTAAAAGAATCCCATTTTAAAGAACTTGTTGATTTGCCTAAAATAACATTGTCAGGCTCTTCTGTTTTATTTTACACAAAAGCAAATCTTTTTGCTTTGTTGAGTGCTTTTGTATCGTTTGGTATTATCATAGTAAGCTTAGAAAAATAACACGAGATTTTCAACTCGTTTAACGCTTGTCATAATCATAATAAGCTTACGACAATAACAAATATTTTATCTATATAAAACCCTGCATCGACTCGGGATTGGCATCACTCAACCTATGGTAAGAAAATACGTAGGATAAAAACACCACATCTTTCTATCTAGAAGAAATTTAATTCTCCCCCTAAATTCACCCTCATTTCTCTCTAAGAAAGGAGAAGAGTACAGAAAAGAATAGTTGAATTGTCAGGTAAGATCTATGGTGAAAGCTTTTTGTCTGAAAACATCTAAATATTGATTTGTGTTTTTTAACTTCATGTATTGCATTGTAATTTACTTCATGTATTATATTGTAATTTACTTCATGTATTACATTGTAATTTACTTCATGTAACTAAAATTGTTCACAGTGCATATAATCCCGTTCTTCATTTACTTTTCCCTGTTATTGTTTTATTTACTTATTTAAATGTCTGTTTGTATACGGACAACACATAATTTAAGGCGCATTTGATGGATTCATTGCAAAACCATTTCGTTGAAAAAAAGCACATTTTTAATAATGTATTTGCACTAGGTATTTATTTTGTCACTACCATATAATTATTTGCACGAGAACTACAGTTTTCGATTTAAAAATATATTTAGTCTACGCAACACCAAAAGTGATGGCACTAAAATTTACATCAATTATAAATAAACTACATTCTAATTAATTAAACACCAAAATTTTTTACTGTGTACTTTACTGTGAAGTTGTTTTTAAATTACGCTAGAAATTTTCTTCAAAACAAAATTAATCATATTAATTCAATAATATTTTGTATTATCTGATCCGGTTTCTTATTTTACTCATTTAAAAAAATAGCTTATACGATTTCTTATATTAATATCAAAATAAATACCGACAAATCAATAATTAATTTCCTGAACTATTTGAAATAGCCACCATGGAATGTGTATTTTTAAGTTCCTTGTCAAAAATGAAGTAAAAAAAAATAAATAAAACATCAGAGACATTAAGTTAAGTTAGGAAGAGAAAAAAACGTTATTAAAATATGTCGAATCACTTGTGATAAAAACGGGATTAAAACATGAAATCTAGTTTGATTGTTGGAAAAACTTTTTAGTGCTCCAATTTCAAACCCTCTGGGTTTTTGTTCTGGAAATCGAACTTTCAGTTTTATTCTAGTTACTGATTCGCTGCAAATCAGTTTTTTTGATCGATAGAATTGTTTTATTTTTCTTTATATTTTCTTTGTACTAATTTAAAACTTATGATGTCTATACCTTTCTACCTCATTTTTAAAAAAAGCTTTTCCGCATACATATTAAGGGTAGCTTTTCATATGGAGAACCACAGAAAATACATGACTTCTGAATTTGAGTACTAAAAAACTGATAGAAACTTAGCTACCTCATTAATTAAAATCAGGCTACTCTCTGTTTTATACTCTTATTTTCCTTAATTATTTAGAAATTCACCCAAAAAGCTAATTCTCAGAATAAATGGTTGTTATTCAACAAAAAAAATTTTTTTTTGCAACCAGGTATGAATTTAAAAAGATTTTCCAGGTAAACACCAACTTGATAGATTTTAAGTCAATTATTATTTTCTTAAAAAACATTTTTGAATAATTAAAAAAAATACATAAAGGTAACTAACAATTAATGTCTAAAACCTGGAGAATAAGCGTCTTTTGCTTATGAAATAATTTTCAAGTTTTTTGGGAGGATCGATAAAGTACTAAATAATACTTTTTATAGTTTATTAAGAAGATAATTTTTTAAAAAGGGATCGAATTATTGAATGTGCATTTAATTTCCCTTCCATTTGTTATGAAAAACATTAGGAAGCTCAGTTAAGAATTTTTTCTAAAGAGACATGAACGATTATTATGTTGATTAAAAAAGAACAATGCAATTTTGCTGCAAAAGTGAGCACGCAGTTTGAATGTTAAAATCACGCGATCCATTTAAGACCATTTAAATTATATTAACACATTATTTTGATACATTACTTTGTATATCAATACTATCAGGTTGTTTTCCTTGCAAAATAATTCATTATTAAAACACTATCAGGTACAAAACTCTCCTATTTGAAGATTCAGAAATCTTTGTGTATTTTGTAATTTTTTGTAATTTGTGTTTTGTGTGCTGTATTTTGTAATTTTTGATTGTAATTTCTTCACGAAATCGCGAGATTTTCGATGAAGCGATTTAATCTCAAATACTTGACAGAATTGATATTCATTCGTGTGTATACTGGGATCAATTCGGGCATTTTTCTTTTATCTTAATTAGTTCATCTTCTTTTAAAATCGTTTGCATCGTGTGATAAAGGGGGTGGAGGTATAGCGAGGTTTGACAAGCAGGTTTTCCGACTTCAAATCTCGGCTGATACTGAGTATTTGTTTAATCACATTTCTCTTTTTGTACTTCCTAATGACGTATGTTAATTGATGCGCTACGTCCAAATAATTTTGTCGAAATCCGTTTCCTCTGATAATTAACGATCATAAATTCTTCAATTTTGCACTCGGAGCATCACCCAGGAAAAGTTTCCTCGTATTGCAGTGAAATTCGGAATTAATATTTAATAATAAATTAAAATGCAGAAAAATTATATTTCTACACACAAGAAAAAATGTAGTTCAAAATCTGATGGGGATTCACCTTTGCTTGTATGTTGCTTAGTTTCGATAGGAATATTTACTTCAAAGTCGAAGTCAGTAAAAGCAATTGCGTATTTTAATATGATTTTGCTACATTTTGTGTTTTTAGATTCAGCTATTTTGGCAATAACATCTTTAGTTGAAAACGATATGGATGTCAGATTAACTTTTAGCGTTGTTTTCGCATTCATTTTTCAACTTTTAGCTTATTACTCTTTGAAAAGAGAAAAGAAAAATATCCTTCTTCTTTTGAATACCATTAAAAAATTGAAAAAGTTTAAAGCATTGAGTGAAGGTTTAAAGAAAACGAGAGGAGTGGATTTATTGGCCTCTTCAGTTATTATAGTTCCGATTATATTTTATACTGTATTTCTAATAATAATGAAGAAGGAACACGTAGATATTTACTCTTATTTCTATATGCATAAACTTAAAATCGATAATGAAATCCTATCGAACGTCTGGCTAGTTGTCAACTTGTACGTTGTATGTGCTTTTCCAACGGTTGGCTTTGGAGTAATGTTAACAATTTTTATAAAATTCTGTCATTCCGCTACGTCCTTGCAGAGAGAATATTTAACAGAATTTGAAAAATCCCTCAAATCTCAAGATTTTCTTACGCGACAAAACCAATATGAACTGACTGAAAGATATGCTGACATAATTCACTTCTTGAAAAAAATACAAAAAACCTTTTCTCATAGTTCTTTCTACATGTGTGCCAGTTGTATTTGCTACATGTTTATGTCGTTTGCTTCATTTCTTGCTAGTACAGATTCAGAGTTTCTAACACATGTAATATTTGTTCTTGAATATATTTTTTATTTCATGTATTACACCGCTTCCTTAATTATAATCTACATGTGTGCTGATGAGATTCCGATTCAAATGCAGAATGTCAGAGACGCATTTTACGCTGAATACATAAAGCTTCTTGCAAAGTCTAATTCTAAGGCATTGCTTTTAAGAGAATCCCATTTGAAAGATCTTGTTGATTTGCCTGGCGTAACATTGTCAGGCTCTTCTGTTTTATTTTACATGAAAGCAAATCTTTTTGCTTTGTTGAGTGCTTTTGTATCGTTTGGTATTATCATAGTAAGCTTAGAAAAATAGCGCGAGAGTTTCTACTCTTTTAACCTTGGCATAAACATAGTAAGCTTAAAAAATCAAACGATATTTTCAGCTTTTGCATAGCTTGGCATAATCATTATAAGCTTAAAACAATAACACATATTTTATGCTTATAAAACCCAACTTCAACTTGGGATTGGTGTCATTCAACCTATCGTAAGAAAATACTTCGGATAAAAATACCATTCTTGCCTGTCTAGAAGACATTTATTTTCTCACCCTTAATTCGCCCTCATTTCTTTAAAAAGAAGGGGGAAGAGTACGGAAAGAGTAGTTGAATTTTCAGGTATCATTTATGGTGAAAGATTTTTGTCTGAAAATATTTAAAATATTGATTTTTGTTTTGAACTTTATGCATTACATCGTAATTTACTTCGTGTAACGAAAATTGTTCACACTGTTATAAATGTCTTGGAAAAAAATGAATAAATTGCAATTTATTAAATGTTATTTTGCCATATTCAAACGATACAGCCAAATAACCATAAATAAGATGGTATTCAAACTGTTAACTGTGAGTAATATCGTTTATTAACTGATTCCACCTAATACGGCTAAACAGACATAATTATATTGCACCAACTATACCAACTTCATGAAACTCTTCGTTCCTTGCGGCTGCGTACATATTATAGCCGAGAGGGTTAACCTGTCAACCTCATGACTGATAGAACGGGAGGTGGTTGGATCCCAGCGTTGACACCCCAAAATCTCCTAAATTTCCTTGAACACCTGAAGAATTTCCAATGTCTTTTGCGCATCATAATTTACTGTTATCTGGATTGTTAGAATAAGATACCCACGCATTGATTGCAGTTCCAAAGCTTTAGTGTGGTGACTCTAGCGCCTGTGAATTTCCTTTTTATGGTTTTGAAATCATGCTTCTTGAAAATGGTTTTAAAAAAAAACATGTAATTTTGTATTTATGGGTTTTTGACCATATCAGTTGTAAACGGTTTCAAAACCGTAAAGGCAAAAATTGTTCGAAACAATAAACTTTACGGTTAATTGGATGGACAGATTGCTGCCGGTTATTTAACTGTGATTTTCGAAAGCGTGAATTCTAACAATGCACAGTGCATGTAATCACGCTCTTTATTTACTTTTCCCTGCTATAGTTTTATTTCCTTATTTGTTTTCCTTTCATTTGTTTACTGACAACATATAATTTCAGGAGCATATGAATCAATTTGATGGATTCTTTGCAAAACAATTATGGCAAAAAAGCACATTTTTAATAATATATTCCTGCTAATTTTTTAGTTCTTCAGTTTCATATATTTGTTTGAAAGAGAGCTACAGTTCTCTACTTGAAAATATATTTAGTTTACATTAGCTTACTACAGCAAAAATGGTTACAATTATACACCAAAATTTTCTACAGTGTACTTTACTATATAGAGGCTTTTGAATTACGTTCGAAATTTTCTTGTAAAACAAAATTAATCATATTTATTTAATGAGATTTTGTATTTTCCAATCCGATTTTTACTTTACTTTATAAATAGCTTATGCTATTTCTTATATTAAAAATCGAAAAAAAAAATCCACAAGTCAATAATTCATTTCCTTAACCGATAACTGTACACAGGTGTTTTGAAATAACCAAAGATGTGTTTTTAAGTTCCTTTTCAAAAATGAAGTCGAAAAACATAAACATCAGAAACTTTAAAATGAGTTAGAAAGAAACAAAAAACAAATTATTGAAATCTGTCGAATCAACAGTGATGAAAGCGTAATAAAAACATCAAATCTAGTTTGATTGTAACAAAAACTTGGTAATGTTTCTAATTTCAAACGCTCTAGGTTTATTTTCTGGAAATCAAACTTTCAGTCTTATTCTAGTTACTGATTCGTTGCAATTAAGTTTTTCTGTTCAATAGAAACTTTTTTTCTTTATATTCTCCTTGTATTAATTTAAGACTTATAAATAATGTCTATACCATTTTACTTCATTTTTGAAAAACGCTTTTAAAAACACATATTAAGGGTAGTTTTTATATGAAGAACTACAGAAATACAAAGGACTTCGGAATTTGAGTACAAAAAAACTGATAGAAACTTTGTTACCTCATTAATTAAAATCAGTCTACTCTCTGTCTTTATACTCTTATTTTCCTTAATTATTTCGAAATTCATCCTTGAATAAATGATTGTAATTCAACTAAGAAATTTTTTTTTTACTACCAGGCATAAATTAAAAAAGAAGTTCCGTTAAAATATTAACAAACACCAACTTGACCCATTTTCAGTCAATTATTATTTCCATATGAAAGTTTTTGATTGTTTAAAAAAAATGCATAAAAGTAACTAACTATTAATGTCTATAACCTTGAGAACAAGCTTCTTTCGCTTATAAATAATTTGAGAATTATTTAGGAAGATCCATAACGTTCTGAATAATACTTTTTCAAGTAGATAATAATTAAAAAGGGATTGGTTTATTGCATGCGCATTTAATTTCCGTTTCCCTTGTTAAGAAAAACATTATGAAGTTCAGTTTAAAATATTTTTAAGATATATTTTTAATATTTTTGAAATAAAGAGACATGACATGATTATCATGTTGATTAAAAAAGATAATTCAATTTTGTTAAGCACGAAATTGCTCAGTTTGAATGTTAAAATCACGCTATCCATTTCAGATTATTTAAATTATACTATTTTGATACATTACTTTATATAAAATGCTATCACGTTGTTCTCCTTGCAAAATAATTCACTGTTAGAACAATCTCAGATGCAAATCTCTGCAATTTGGAGATTAAACAATCTTTGAACTGTATTTTGTAATTTTTGACTGTAATTTCTTCAAGAAATCACGTGATTTTCAACGAAGCGATAATCTTAAACACTTGAAAAAGTTGATATTCAATCGCGTGTATACTGGGATGTCATAGGGTATTTTTTTTCAAATCTTACTTATTTCATCTACATTCAAAATCGTTTGCATCGTGTGATACGAAGTTGGAGGTATAACGAGGTTTGACAAGCAGGTTATCTGTGTTCGAATCCAGGCTGTTACTGAGTATTTGCTCAATCACATTTCTCTTTTTGTACTCCCTAATGACGTATGTTAATTGATGTGTTACGTCCAAATAATTATGTCGAAATCCGTTTCCTCTGATAATTAACGATTGCAAATTCTTCAATTTTAAGCTCGGAGCATCTCTAGGGAAAAGTTTCCTCGTACTAATTGAAATTTAGAATTAATATTTTCAGACAAATCGAAATGCAGAAAAATTATGTTTCTACACACAAGAAAAAAGGCTGTTCAAAATCTGTTGGTGATTCACCTTTTCTTGCATGTTGCTTAGTTACGATAGGTATATTTACTTCAAAATCGAAGTCAGTAAAAGCAATTGCATATTTTAATATGATTTTGCTACATTGTGTGTTTTTAGATTCAAATATTTTGGTAATAACATCTTTAGTTGAAAACGTTATGGATGTCAGAGTAGCTTTTAGCGTTGTTTCTGGATTCATTTTTCAACTTTTAGCTTATCACTCTTTGAAACGAGAAAAGAAAAATATCCTTCTTCTTTTGAGAATCATTAAAAAATTTAAAAAGTTAAAAATGTCGAGTGAAGGATTAAAGAAATCGAGAGGAGTGGATTTATTGGTTTGTTCAGTTATTATAGTTCCGATTCTATTTTATACTGTATTTCTTATAATAATGAAAAAGGAATACGCGGATATTTTCTCTTATAACTATATGCATAAACTTAAAATCGATAGCGAAATCCTATCAAAACTCTGCCTTGTTGTCAACCTGTATGTACTATGCGCTTTTCCAATGGTTGAATTTGGAATAATGTTAACAATTTTTATAAAATTCTGCCATTCCGCTACGTCCTTGCAAAGAGAATACTTAACAGAATTTGAAAAATCACTCAAATCTCAAGATTTTCTTACGCGACAAAACCAATATGAACTGACCGAAAGATATGCTGACATAATTCACTTCTTAAAAAAAATACAAAAAACCTTTTCTCACAGTTCTTTCTACATGTGCGCCAGTTGTATTTGCTACATGTTTATGTCGTTTGCTTCATTTCTTGCTAGTACAGATTCAGAGTTTCTAACACATGTAATATTTCTTCTTGATTTTGTATTTTATTTCATGTATCACACCGTTTCCTTAATTATAATCTACATGTGTGCTGATGATATTCCGATTCAAATGCAGAATGTCAGAGACGCATTTTACGCTGAATACATGAAGCTTCGTGTAAAGTCTAATTCTAAAGCATTGCTTTTAAAAGAATCCCATTTGAAAGAACTTGTTGATTTGCCTGACGTAACATTGTCAGGCTCTTCGGTTTTATTTTACTCAAAAGCCAATCTCTTTGGTTTGTTGAGTGCTTTTGTTTCATTTGGTATTATCATAGTAAGCTTAGAAAAATAACGCATGATTTTCAGCTCTTTTAGCACTTGGCATAATCATAGCAAGCTTAAAAACTCAAACGATATTTTCAGCTTTTGCATTGTTAGGCATAAGCATGGTAAGCTTAAAACAACAACACATATTTTATGCATATAAAGCCCTGCATTAAGGCTCCTATACTATCAGAGCTGACCTATCAAGCAATATAGGAGAAAACATGTTCGCAAGTTAACGTTATGTTAGTATTAGTTATGTTATGTCCTTATGTTAGCTCTTTGCTCCAAAAATAAATGATAACTCGGCCTGTCTAATTCAGGGGCTCTACATCGGATAAATATACCCCATTTTCCTGTCAGGGAGACATTTATTTTCTCCACCTAAATTCACCCTCATTTCTCTCAAGGAAGAGTGTAAAAAGAGAAGATGAGTTGTCAGGTATCATTTATAGTGAAAGATTTTTTTCTGAAACGATCTAAAATATTGATTTTTGTTTTTAACTTCATGTATTACATTGTAATTTACTTCACGTTACTAAAATTGTTGGCACTGTTAGAAATACTTCGGAAAAAAAATGAATAAATAACAATTTGTTAAATTGTTATTTTGTCATATTCAAGCGATACTGCCGAAAATCCATAAATAAGATGGTATTGAAACTGTCAACTGTGAGTAATATCGTTTATTTACTGCTTCCACCTATTACGGCTAAACAACCAGAATTATATTGCACCAACTAAACCAACTTCATGAAACCGCATCGTTCCTTGCGGCTGGATACATATTATAGCCGAGAGAGTTACTGCCAACCTCATGACTGATAGAACGGGAGCTGGAATCACGGCGAGGGCACCACAAAATTTCCCAACTTCCCTTCAACACCTGAAGAATTTCCAATGTCTTGTGCACATCTTAATTTACTGTTATCTGGATTGTTAGAATAAGATACTCTCACTCAAGCTTTGATGGCAGCACCGTAGCTCCACTGTCAAGTTAAATTTCTTTTAAAGGTTTTGAAATCATGCTAGTTAAAAATGGTTAAAAAAACGTATAATTTTGTATTCATGGTTTTTAGACCATACTAGTTGTAAACTGTTTCAAAACCGTAAAGGTAAAAAATGTTCTAAACCATAAACTTTACTTTAAATGGACAGGAAAATTGAATGGACAGACTGCTGCCGGTTATTTAACTGTGATTTTCGAAGGAAATTTCTAACAGTGTTCGGTGCATGAAATCACGTTCTTCATTTACTTTTCCCTGTTACAGTTTTATTTATTTATTTAATTGTTTTCTTGTCGTTTGTTTACTGACACCACTTAATTTCAGGCGCATTTGATGGATTCACTGCAAAACAATTTTGGCAAAAAAGCTCATTTTTAAAATTATATTCCTACTAATTTTTAATTTTGGCATTTTCGTGTAATTTTTTGAAAAAGAATTACAGTTTTCTTCTTAAAAATATTTTTACCTTACATTAGATCACTGCACTAAAAATGGTGGCAACTGCACACCAAAATTTTCTGTTGTATAGAGGCTATATAGAGGCTTTTAAATTAAGGTAGAAATTTTCCAAAAAAACAAAATTAATCATATTTATTTAATAAGATTTTGTATTTCCTGCTCCGATTTTTATTTTACTTTATAAATAGCTTATACAATTTCTTATATTAATATCAAAATAAATAGCCACAAGTCAATAATTCATTTCCTTAACCGATAACTGTACACAGGTGTTTTGAAATAACCAAAGATGTGTTTTTAAGTTCCTTTTCAAAAATGAAGTCGAAAAACATAAACATCAGAAACTTTATAATGAGTTAGAAAGAAACAAAAAACAAATTAATGAAATCTGTCGAATCAACAGTGATGAAAGCGGAATAAAAACATCAAATCAAGTTTGATTGTAACAGAAACTTGGTAGTGTTTCTAATTTCAAACGCTCTAGGTTTATTTTCTCGAAATCAAACTTTCAGTCTTATTCTAGTTACTGATTCGTTGCAATTAAGTTTTTCTGTTCGATAGAAACTTTTTTTCTTTATATTCTCCTTGTATTAATTTAAGACTTATAAATAATGTCTATACCATTTTACTTCATTTTTGAAAAACGCTTTTAAAAATACATATTAGAGGTAGTTTTTATATGAAGAACTACAGAAATACAAAGGACTTCGGAATTTGAGTACAAAAAAACTGATAGAAACTTTGTTACCTCATTAATTAAAATCAGTCTACTCTCTGTTTTTATACTCTTAATTTCCTTAATTATTTTGAAATTCATCCGGAAACCTAATTCTGAGAATAAATGTTTGCAATTCAACTAAAAAAAATTTTTTTTACTACCAGGCATAAATTGAAAAAAAAGTTCCATTAAAATATTGGAAAACAGCAGCTTGTTCCATTTTCAGTCAATTATTATTTTCATAAAAAAGTTTTTGAATACTTAAAAAAATGCATAAAAGTAACTAGCAATTAATGTCTATAACCTTGAGAATAAGTAACTTTCGCCTATAAATAATCTGAGAATTATTTAGGAAGACCCATAAAGTACTGAATAATACTTTTTCAAGTGGAGATTGGTTTATTGCATGCGCATTTAATTTTTCTTTCCTTTGTTATGAAAAACATTATGAAGTTAAAAACATTTTTATAAAGAGACACGATATGATTACTATGTTAATTAAAAAAAACAATGCAATTTTTTTACGCACGAGATTACGCAGTTTGAATGTTAAAATCACGCCATCCATTTTACATTATTTAAATTATACTATTTTGATATATTACTTAATATATAAATCCTATCACGTTGTTCTCCTTGAAAAATAATTCACTATTAGAACAATCTCAGATGCAAAACTCTACAATTTGGAGATTCAACGATTTTTGAACTCTATTTTTTAATTTTTGATTATAATTTCTTCAAGAAATCACGAGATTTTCAACGAAGTGATAATCTTAAACACTTGAAAAAGTTGATATTCAATCGTGTGTATACTGGGATGTCTTAGGGAATTTTTCTTTAAATCTTACTTATTTCATCTGCATTCAAAATCGTTTGCATCGTGTGATACGGGGTTGGAGGTATAACGAGGTTTGAAAAGCAGGTCATCTGTGTTCGAATCCAGGCTGTTACTGAGTATTTGTTTAATCGCATTTCTCTTTTTGTACTTCCTAATGACGTATGTTAATTGATGTATTACATCCAAATAATTTTGTCAAAATCCGTTTCCTCTGATAATTAATGATTGTAAATTCTTCAATTTTACGCTCGGAGCATCTCTCGGGAAAAGTTTCCTCTTATTAATTGAAATTTAGAATTAATATTGTCAGACAATTCTAAATACAGAATAATTATGCTGGTACCACACAAGAAAAAATGCTGTTCAAAATCTGATGATGATTCGCCTTTTCTTGTATGTTGCTTAGTTTTGATAGGAATATTTACTTCAAAATCGAATTCAGTAAAAACGATTGCATATTTTTACATGATTTTGCTACATTGTGTGCTTTTAGATACAATTGCTTTGGCAATTACATCTACAGTTGAAAGCGATTCGGATGTCAGAATAACTTTTAGCGTCGTTTTTGGATTAATTTTTCAACTTTTAGCCTATCATTCTTTGAAAAGAGAAAAGAAAAATATCCTTCTTCTTTTGAATATCATTAAAAAATTGAAAAAGTTAAAAATATCGTGTGAAGGATTAAAGAAATCAAGAGGAGTGGATTTATTGGTTTGTTCATTTATTATAGTTCCGATTATATTTTATACTGTATTTCTATTAACAATCAAGAAGGAACACGTGGATATTTACTCTTATTACTATATGCATAAACTTAAAATCGATAACGAAATCCTATCAAAATTCTGCCTAGTTGTCAACTTGTACCTAGTATGTGCTTTTCCAATGGTTGGCTTTGGAATAATATTATAAATTTTAATAAAATTCTGCCATTCCGCTACGTCTTTACACAGAGAATATTTAACAGATTTTGAAAAATCACTCAATTCCCAAGATTTTGCTACGCGACAAAACCAATATGAACTGACTGAAAGATATGCTGACATAATCCACTTCTTAAAAAAAGACGCTAAAAACCTTTTCTCACAGTTCTTTCTACATGTGCGCTCGTTGTATTTCCTTCATGTTTATGTCGTCTGCTTCATTTCTTGCTAGCCCAGATCCAGAATTGCTAACACATGTAGCCATTTTACTTGAATTTATTTTTTACTTCACGTATTACACCACTCTCTTAATCGAAATCTACATGTGTGCTGGTGAGATTCCGATTCAAATGCAGAATGTCAGAGACACATTTTACACTGAATATATTAATCGTCGTATAAAGTTTAATTCTAAAGCATTGTTTTTAAGAGAAGTCCATTTTAAGGAACTTGTTGATTTGCCTGAAATAACAGTATCTGGCTCTTCGGTCATATTTTACACAAAAGCAAATCTTTTTGCTTTGTTGAGTGCTTTTTATTTCATTTGGTATTATCATAGTAAGCTTAGAAAAATAACACGTGATTTTCATCTTTTGTATCGTTTGCCATAAGCATAGTAAGCTTAAATCAATAACGCGATATTTTCAGCTTTTGCATCGTTTGGCATAAGCATAGTAAGCTTAAATCAATAACGCGATATTTTCAGCTTTTGCATCGTTTGGCATAAGCATTGTAAGCTTAAATCATTAACGCGATATTTTCAGCTTTTGCATCGTTTGGCATAAGTAAATATAAGCTTAAAACAATATAATATAAGCTTAAAACAATAACGCGATATTTTCAGCTTTTGCATCGTTAGGCATAAGCCAAACGATTCAAAAGCTTAAAACAATAGCACATTAAGCTTAAGCTTAAAACAATAACCCATATTTTATGTGCATAAAAGCCTGCATCTATTCGGGATTGGCGTCATTCACCCCATCGTAAGACTGTACATTGTATAAAAATACCACATTTTCCTGTCTAGAAGAAATTTAATTCTCTCCCGGAATTCACCCTCATTTTTGACAGAAAAGGAGGAAGAGTACAGAAAAAAGTAGTTGAATTTTCAGGTATCATATATAGTGAAAGGTTTTTGTCTGAAATTATCTAAAATATTGAGTATTCAGAAAAAACACTATTTTGTTTGTCTGTTATAACTTCACTGTATACATTTTGGTACATAGTTGAAACCATACTCAGTGTTGAGGTAAACTAAGATTGTTTACAGTGCATGTAGTCACGGTTTTCATTTACTTTTCCCAGTTATAGTTTTTTTAGAAATTATTTATTTGTTTTTTTGTTCAGTTGTTTACTCGCAATGCATAATTTCAGGCGCATTTGAATCAATTTGATGGATTCATTGTAAAAACATCTCGTTGAAAACGGCACATCTTTAGTAATATATTCTTACAATTTCTTTTATTTTGGCAAATTCATGTAGTTTTTTGAAAGAGAACTGCTGTTTTCTTCTTAAAAATATATTTAGCTTACATTAGTTTACTACACTAAAAATGTTAACAACTGCACACCAAAATTTTCTACTGTGTACTTTTTTATTTAGAGGCTTTTGAATTCCGTTAGAAATTTTCTTAAAAAACAAAATTAATCATCTTTATTCAATAAGATTTTGTATTTTCGGATCCAGTTTTTATTTTACTCATTTAAAAAAATCTTATACAATTTCTTACATTAATATCAAAATAAATACCGATCAATCAATGCTTAATTTTCTAAACTAATATCTGTACACAGATGTTTTGAAATAACCACTACGAAATGTGCATTTTTAAGTTTCTTTTCAAAAATGAAGTGAAAAAGACATAAACAACAGATAAATTGAATCAAGTTAGGAAGAAACAAAAAAAGTTGTTAAAATCTGTTGAATCACCAGTGATTTTCAAAGGAAATTTCTAACAGTGTTCGGTGCATGTAATCACGTTCTTCATTTACTTTTGCCTGTTACACTTTTATTTATTTATTTAATTGTTCTCTTTTCGTATGTTTATTGACACCACATAATTTCAGGCTCATTTGATGGATTCACTGCAAAACAATTTTGGCAAAAAAGCACAATTTTAAAACTATATTCCTACTAATTTTTTATTTTGGCAATTTCATGTAATTGTTTGAAAGAGAACTACAGTTTTCTTCTTGAAAATATTTTTAGCTTACATTAGTTCGTTATTACATTAGTTATTAGGAATATTTTTAGCTTACATTAGTTCGTTATTACGTTAGAAATTTTCTTAAAAAACAAAATTAATCATATTTATTTAATAAGATTATGTATTTCCTGCTCCAATTTTTATTTTATTTTATAAATAGCTTATACAATTTCTTATATTAATATCAAAATAAATACCCACAAGTCAAAAATTCATTTCCTTAACCGATAACTGTACACAGGTGTTTTGAAATAACCAAAGATGTGTTCTTAAGTTCCTTTTCAAAAATGAAATCTATAAACATAAACATCAGAAACTTTAAAATGAGTTAGAAAGAAACAAAAAACAAATTATTGAAATCTGTCGAATCAACAGTGATGAAAGCGGAATAACACCATCAAATCTAGTTTAATTGTAACAAAACCTTGGTAGTTTTTCTTATTTTTCAAACTTTCTGGGTTTATATTCTGGAGATCAAACCTTCAGTCTTATTCTAGTTACTGATTCGTTGCAATTCAGTTTTTCTGTTTGATAGAATTTTTTTTTTCTTTATATTTTCTTGGTATTAATTTAAGACTTATGATGTCCATACCATTTTACTTCATTTTTGAAAAACGCTTTTAAAAATACATATTAAGGGTAGTTTTTATACGGAGAACCACAGAAATACATAGAACTTCGGAATTTGAGTACTGAAAAACTGATAGAAACTTAGTTACCTCATTAACTAAAATCAGTCTACTCTCTGTTTTTATACTCTTATTTTCCTTAATTATTTCGAAATTCATCCGAAAATCTTTTTCTGAGAATAAATGTTTGTAATTCAACTAAAAAAAATTTTTTACTACCAGGCATAAATTGAAAAAAAGTTCCATTAAAATATTGGAAAACACCAGCTTGATCCATTTTCAGTCAATGATTATCTTCATAAAAAAGTTTTTGAATGCTTAAAAAAATGCATAAAAGTAACTAGCAATTAATGTCTATAACCTTGAGAATAAGTATCTTTCGCCTATAAATAATTTGAGAATTATTTTGGAAAATCCATAACGTTCTGAATAATACTTTTTCAAGTAGATAATAATTAAAAAGGAATTGGTTTATTGCATGCGCATTTAATTGTTTTTCTCTTTTGTTATGAAAAACATTATGAAGTTAAAATAAGTTTTATAAAGAAACACGACATGATTATTATGTTGATTTAAAAAAGCAATGCAATTTTGTTACGCGCGAGATTACGCAGTTTGAATGTTAAAATCACGCGATCCACTTTAGATTATTTAAATTATACTATTTTGATACTTTACTTAATATATAAATCCTTACGTTGTTCTCCTTGAAAAATAATTCACTCTTAGAACAATCTCAGATACAAAACTCTACAATTTGAAGATTCAACAATTTTTTTTAACTGTATTTTGTAATTGACTATAATTTCTTCAAGAAATCACGTGGTTTTCAACAAAACGATAATCTTAAATACTTGATAAAACTAATATTTAATCGTGTGTATACTTGGATCTGTTAGGATAAATTTTTTTTAATCTTATTTATTTCCTCTGCATTAACAAATCGTTTGCATTGTGTGATACGGGGTTGGAGATATAAGGAGGTTTGACAAGCAGGTTTTCCGGCTTCAAATCACGGCTGTTACTGAGTATTTGTTCAATCACATTTCTCTTTTTGTACTTCCTAATGACGTGCATTAATTGATGTATTACATCCAAATAATTTTGTCGAAATCCGTTTCCTCTGATAATTAAAGATTGTAAATTCTTCAATTTTACGCTCGGAGCATCTCTCGGGAAAAATTTCCTCGTACTAATTGAAATTTAGAATAAATATTTTCAGACAAATCGAAATGCAGAAAAATTATGTTTCTACACACAAGAAAAAAGGCTGTTCAAAATCTGTTAGTGATTCACCTTTTCTTGTATGTTGCTTAGTTTCGATAGGAATATTTACTTCCAAATTGAATTCAGTAAAAGCAATTGCATATTTTTATATGATTTTGCAACGTTTTGTGCTTTTAGATACAACTGTTTTGGCAATAACATCCACAGTTGAAAACAATTCAGATGTCAGATTAACTTTTAGCGTAGTTTTTGGATTCACTTTTCAACTTTTAGCATATCATTCTTTGAAAAGCGAAAAGAAAAATATCCTTCTTCTTTTGAATACCATTAAAAAATTGAAAAAGTTAAAAGCATCGAGTGAAGGATTAAAGAAATCGAATGGAGTGGATTTATTGGTTTCTTCAGTTATTATAGTTCCAATTATATTTTATACTGTATTTCTAATAATAATGAAGAAGCAATTAGCGGATATTTATTCTTATAACTATATGCATAAACTTAAAATCGATAACGAAATCTTATCAAAAATCTGCCTAGTTGTCAACTTGTACGTAGTATGCGCTTTTCCAATGGTTGGCTTTGGAATAATATTATCAGTTTTTATAAAATTCTGTCATTTCGCTGCGTCTTTACAGAGAGAATATTTAACAAATTTTGAAAAATCTCTCAAATCTCAAGATTTTCTTACACGGCAAAGCCAGTATGAGCTGACTGAAAGATTTGCTGACATAATTCACTTCTTAAAAAAAATGCAAGAAACCTTTTCTCACAGCTCTTTCTACATGTGCGCCAGTTGTATTTGCTACATGTTTATGTTGTTTGCTTTATTTCATGCAGGCCAAAAACCGGAGTTGTTAACACATGTAATATTTTTACTTGAATTTGTTTTTTACTTCGCGTATTACACCACTTGCTTAATTGTAATCCACTTGTGTGCTGGTGAGATTCCAATTCAAATGCAGAAGGTCAGAGACGCATTTTACGCTGAATACATAAAGCTTCGTGTAAAGTCTAATTCTGAAGCATTGTTTTTAAGAGAATCCCATTTTAAAGAACTTGTTGATTTGCCTGTAATAACACTGTCAGGCTCTTCCGTTTTATTTTACACAAAAGCAAATCTATTTGCTTTGTTGAGTGCTTTTGTATCGTTTGGTATTATCATAGTAAGCTTAGAAAAGTAACGCGAGTTTTTCAATTCTTTTAACGCTTGGTAAGCTTAATTCAATTCTTTGGTAAGCTTAAGACAATAACACATCTTTTATGTATATAAAACCCTGCATCGACTGGCGATTGGCATCACTCAACCTATCGTAAGAAAATACGTAGGATAAAAGCACCACATCTTTCTATCCAGAAGACATTTAACTCTCTCCCTAAATTCGCCCTCATTTCTCTCAGAAAAGGATGAAGAGTACATAAAAAAGTAGTTGAATTTTGAAGTATCATTTATCGTGAAAGGTTTTTGTCTGAAATTATCTAAAATATTGAATATTCAGAAGAAACACTATTTTTCTCTTTGTTATAACTGCAATGTATAAATTTCGGTTCATAGTTGAAACATTCACAGTGTTGAGGTAAACTAAGACTGTTTACAGTGCATGTAGTCACGTTTTTCATTTATTTTTCCCAGTTATAGTTTTTTTAAAAATTATTATATTTTCTTTTTGTTCAGTTGTTTACTGGCAACTCATAATTTCAGGCGCATTTGAATCAATTTGATGGATTTATTGTGAAAACAACTCTTTGAAAACAGCACATATTTAATAATATATATTCTTACAAATTCTTTTATTTTGGTAATTTCATGTAATTTTTTGAAAGAGAATTACAGCTTTCTTCTTAAAATTATTTTTAGCTTATATCAGTTTGCTGCGTCAAAAATGGTTACAACTATACACCAAAATTTTTTAGTGTACTTTTTCATTTAAAAGCTTTTAAATTACGTTAGAAATTTTCTTAAAAAACAAAATTAATCATATTTATTCAATAAGATTTTGTATTTTCTAAACCGATTTTTTTTTTACTCATTTAAAAAAAAAACTTATAAAATTTTTTTATATTAGTATCAACATAAATACCGACCGATCAATGATTAATTTCCTAAATATTATCTGTACACAGGTGTTTTGAAATAACCCCCACGGAATAAGTATTTTAATTTTCATTTCAAAAATGAAGTGAAAGAAGACATAAACATCAGGAACTGTGAATCAAGTTAGAAAGAAATAAAAAAAAAGTTATTAAAATTTGTCGATTCACCAATGATAAAAGAGGAATAATAACATCAAATCTAGCTTAATTTTTACAAAAACTTGGTAGTTTTTCTAATTTCAAATCCTTTGAGTTCATTTTCTGGAAATCTAATTTTCAGTCTTATTCAAGTAACTGATTGAAATAACAAAAACGTAATAAGTATTTTAAGTGTCTTTTCAAAAATGAAGTAAAAAAGACATAAACATCAGGAACTGTGAATCAAGTTAGGAGGAAATAAAAAAAAAGTTATTGAAATTTGTCGATTCACCAGTGATAAAAGAGGAATAAAAACATCAAATCTAGTTTGATTTTTACAAAAACTTGGTAGTTCTTCAAATTTCAAACCCTTTGAGCTTATTTTCTGGATACAAACTTTCAGTCTTATTCTAGTAACTGATTGAAATAACCACCACGGAATAAATATTTTAAATTTCTTTTCAAAAATTTAGTAAAAAAAAATATAAACATCAGGAACTGTGAATAAGTTAGGAAGAAATAAAAAAAAAGTTATTAAAATTTGTCGATTCACCAGTGATAAAAGAGGAAAAAAAACATCAAATCTAGTTTGATTTTTACAAAAACTTTTTCTCGATAGATTTTTTTTCTTTACATTTTCTTTGTGTTAATTGGTGACTTTTAATTTCTAGACCATTTTACTTCCTTTTTGAAAAAAGCTTTCGAAACTACATATTAAGGATGATTTTTTTGAAGGGGAACTACAGAAATACAAATGGGAAGTCGGAATTTGAGTTCTAAAAAACAGAAAGAAACTTAATTACCTCAGTTATAAAAATCAGGTTACTCTCTGTTTTTATACTTTTATTTTCCTTAATTATTTCGAAATTCATCCGAAATGGTAATTCCCGGAACAAATGTTTTTTATTCAATTAAAAAAGAAATTACAAAAATGTTTCTGTAAGTTTTTTTTTTTTTTTTTTGTTAAATTTATGCCTGGTTGTAATAAATACTATCAAGTTGTTTTCCTTGCAAAATAATTCATTATTAGAAACACTCTCAGTTACAAAACTCTTCTTTTTGAAGATTCACAAATCTTTGAGTTGTATTTTGTAATTTTTTACTATAATTTCTTCACGAAATCACGTGATTCTCAATGAAATGGTAAATCTCAAACGCTTGACGTAATTGATATTACTTCGTGTGTATACTGGGACCTCTTAGGGCACTTTTCCATCTTTATTATTTCATCTTCATTCAAAATCATTTGCATTGTGTGACAAGGGTTTGGAGGTATAGCGAGGATTGATAAGCAGGTTTTCCGGCTTTAAATCCCGGCTGATAATGAATATTCTTTCAATCACATTTTTCTTTTCGCACTTCCTTATGACGTTTGTTAATTGATGTGTTACGTCCAAATAATTTTGTCGAAATTCGAATCCTCCAATAAGAAAAGATTGTAAATTCCTCATTTTTACGCTCGGAGCATCTCCCGGTAAAAGATTTCGCCAAAAATGGAGAAAATTTTATGATTGAGCATCCACTTATTACAGTAGAATTTAGAATAAATATTTTAAAAACATTGCAAATTCTTCAATTTCCAAATATTTTAAAACAAATCGAAATGCAGATAAATTATGCTTCTACACACAAAAAAAAAAAAAAATGCTGTTTGAAATCTGTCGATGATTCGCCTTTTCTTGTTTGTTGCTTAGTTTCGATAGGAATATTTACTTCAAAATCGAATCCAGTAAAAGCAATTGCATATTTTTATATGATTTTGCTACATTTTGTGTTTTTAGATTCAAGCATTTTGGCAATAACATCTGCAATTGAAAGTGATTCGGATATCAGAGTAACTTTCAGCGTTGTTTCTAGATTCAATTTTCAACTTTTAGCTTATCATTCTCTGAAAAGAGAAAAGAAAGACATCCTTCTTCTTTTGAATATCATTAAAAAATTGAAAACATCAAGTGAAGGATTAAAGAAAACGAGAGGAGTGGATTTATTGGTTTGTTCAGTTATTATAGTTCCGATTATATTTTATACTGTATTTCTAATAATAATGAAGAATGAATACGTGGATATTTACTCTTATTACTATACGCATAACCTTAAAATCGACAACGAAATCTTATCAAAATTAAGCGTTATTGTGCACCCTTATGTGGTATATGCTTTTCCAATGGTTGGCTTCGGAATAATATTATCAGTTTTTATAAATTTCTGTCATTTCGCCACGTTTTTGCAAAGAGAATATTTATCAGATTTTAAAAAATCACTCAATTCCCAAGATTTTCTTACACGGCAAAACCAATATGAACTAACTGAAAGGTATGCTGACATAATCCACTTCTTAAAAAAAATGCAAGAAACCTTTTCTCACAGTTCTTTCTACATGTGCGCCAGTTGTATTTGCTCCCTGTTTTTGCCGTTTGCTTCATTTCTTGCTAGCCCATACCCAGAGTTGTTAACACATGTAATAGTTTTAGTTAATTTTGTTTTTTTCTACGTGTGTTACACCGCTTCCTTAATTGTAATCTACATGTGTGCTGGCGAAATTCCGATTCAAATGCAGAATGTCAGAGACGCATTTCACGCTGAATACATGAAGCTTAATGTAAAGTATAATTCTAATGCATTACTTTTAAAAGAATTCCATTTTAAAGAACTTGTTGATTTGCATAAAATAACATTGTCAGGCTCTTCTGTTTTATTTTACACAAAAGCAAATCTTTTTGCTCTGTTTAGTGCTTTTATATCGTTTGGTATTATCATAGTAAGCTTAGAAAAATAACACGAGCTTTTCAATTCTTTTAACTCTTGTCATAATCATAGTTAGTTTTTAAGAGAATAACACATATTTTATGTATATAAAACCATGCATCGACTCGGGATTAGCATCACTCAACCTATCGTAAGAAAATAAGTAGGATAAAAACACCACATCTTTCTATCTGGAGGACATTTAATTCTCCCCCTAAATTCACTCTCATTTCTCTCAAAGAAAGGAGAAGAGTACAGAAAAGGGTAGCTGAATTGTCAGGTAACATCTATGGCGAAAGTTTTTTGTCTGAAAATATCTAAATATTGATTTGGGTTTTTTTACTTCATGTATTACATTGTAATTTACACTTCATGTAACTAAAATTGCTCACAGTGCATATAATCACGTTCTTCATTTACTTTTCCCTGTTGTAGTTTGATTCACTTACTTAATTGTTTTCTGTTCGTTTGTATGCTGGCAACACATAATTTCAGGCGCATTTGATGGATTCATTGCAAAACCAATTTGTTGAAAAAAAGCACATTTTTAATAATATATTTGTAGGTATTTATTTTGTCACTACCATATAATTATTTGCACGAGAACTACAGTTTTCGATTTAAAGATATATTTAGTCTAAGCAACACTAAAAATGATGGCGCTAAAATTTACATCAATTATATATCAATTATATTCCAATTAATTATACACCAAAGTTTTTACTATGTACTTCACTGTAAAGTTGCTTTTAAATTACGTTAGAAATTTTCTTCAAAACAAAATTAATCTTATTAAATCAATAATATTTTGTTTTATCTGAGCCGGTTTTTATTTCACTCATTTAAAAAAATAGCTTATACAATTTCTTATATTAGTATCAAAATAAATACCGACCAATCAATGATTAATTTCCTAAACTAATATCTATACACATGTGTATTTTTAAGTTCCTTGTCAAAAATAAAGCAAAAAAAAAAAAAAAAAAAGCATCAGAGACTTTAAGTTAGAAAGAAACAAAGAAACGTTATTAAAATCTGTCGAATCACTAGTGATAAAAGCGGAATAAAAACATCAAATCTAGTTTGATTGTTGGAAAAACTTAGTAGTGTTTCTAATTTCAAACCCTCTGGGTTTTCGTTCTGGATATCAAACTTTCAGTCTTATTCTAGTCAATGATTCGATGCAATTCAGTTTTTTTGTTCAATTGATTTGTTTTATTTTTCTTTATATTTTCTTTGTATTAATTTAAAACTTATAATGTCTGTATCTTTCTACTTCATTTTCAAAAAAAGCTTTTACGAATACATATTGTGTTTAGCTTTTATATGGAGAACTACAGAAATACAAAGGGACATCTGAATTTGAGTTATAAAATCTGATTGAAACTTAATTACCTCAGTAATTAAATCAGGCTACTCTCTGTTTTTTACTCTCATTTTCCTTAATTATTTAGAAATTCATCCTAAAAGCTAATTCACAGAATAAATGCTTGTTATTCCACTAAAAAAAGTTTTTTTGCAACCATCAGGTATAAATTTTAAAACAATTTCCAAGAAACCACCAACTTGATCAATTTTAAGTTTAACAATTAATGTTTAAAACCTTGAGAATAAGCTTCTTTTGCTTATGAAATAATTTTCGAGTTCTTCAGAAGGATCGACAAAGTATTAAGTAATACCTTTTTATAATTTATTCCGAAGATAATTTTTTAAAAAGGGTTTGAATTATTGAATGTGCATTTAATTTCCCTTTCATTTGTTATGAAAAACATTAGGAAGCTCAGTTAAGAAATTTTTCTAAAGATACATGAACGACAATTATGTTGATTAAAAAAGTACAATGCAATTTTGCTTCAAAAGTGAGCACGCAGTTTGAATCTTAAAATCACGCGATCCATTTAAGACCATTTAAATTATATTAACATATTATTTTGATACATTACTTTGTATATAAATACTATCAAGTGGTTTTCCTTGCAAAATAATTTATTATTAAAACACTCTCAATAACAGAACTCTCCTATTTGAAGATTTACAAATCTTTTAGTTGTATTTTGTAATTTCTGTCTGTAATTTCTTCACGAAATCGCAAGATTTTTGATGAAGCGATAAATATCAAATGCTTGACAAAATTGATAGTCATTCGTGTGTATACTGGGATCACTTCGGTCATTTTTCTTTTATCTTAATTAGTTCATCTTCTTTCAAAATTGTTTGCATCGTGTGATAAGGGGTTGGAGGTATAACGAGGTTTGACGAGCAGGTTATCCGACTTTAAATCCCGGCTGATACTGAGTACTCGTTCAATCACATTTTTCATTTCGTACTTCCTTTGTTAATTGATGTGTTACGTCTAAATAATTTTTTTCGAAAATCGTATCCTCCAATAAGAAAATATTGTTAATACTTCAATTTTACACTCGGAGCATTTTCTGGGAAAACATTTCGTCAAAAGCGGAGAAAATTATCTGACTGAGTATCCATTTATTACAGTGATATTTGGTATAAATATTTTTATAAAATTATAAATTTTTGAATTTCACGCTCGGAGCTTCCTTAGGGAATTGATTTCGTCAAAAGTGAAGAAAATTTCCCGATTGAGTTTCCTCTTTTTACAGTGAAATTTAGAAAAAATACTTTAAAACAAATCGAAATGCAGAAAAATTATGTTTCTACACACAAGAAAAAAGGCTGTTCAAAATCTGTTGGTGATTCACCTTTTCTTGCATATTGCTTAGTTACGATAGGTATACTTACTTCAAAATCGAAGTCAGTAAAAGCAATTGCATATTTTAATATGATTTTGCTACATTGTGTGTTTTTAGATTCAAATATTTTGGTAATAAAATCTTTAGTTGAAAACGTTATGGATGTCAGAGTAGCTTTTAGCGTTACTTCTGGATTCATTTTTCAACTTTTAGCTTATCACTCTTTGAAACGAGAAAAGAAAAATATCCTTCTTCTTTTGAGCATCATTAAAAAATTTGAAAAGTTAAAAATGTCAAGTGAAGGATTAAAGAAATCGAGAGGAGTGGATTTATTGGTTTGTTCAGTTATTATAGTTCCGATTCTATTTTATACTGTATTTCTTATAATAATGAAAAAGGAATACGCGGATGTTGTCTCTTATAACTATATGCATAAACTTAAAATCGATAGCGAAATCCTATCAAAATTCTGCCTTGTTGTCAACCTGTATGTACTATGCGCTTTTCCAATGGTTGAATTTGGAATAATGTTAACAATTTTTATAAAGTTCTGCCATTCCGCTACGTCCTTGCAAAGAGAATACTTAACAGAATTTGAAAAATCACTCAAATCTCAAGATTTTCTTACGCGACAAAACCAATATGAACTGACTGAAAGATATGCTGACATAATTCACTTCTTAAAAAAAATACAAAAAACCTTTTCTCACAGTTCTTTCTACATGTGCGCCAGCTGTATTTGCTACATGTTTATGTCGTTTGCTTCATTTCTTGCTAGTACAGATTCAGAGTTTCTAACACATGTAATATTTCTTCTTGAGTTTGTATTTTATTTCATGTATTACACCGCTTCCTTAATTATAATCTACATGTGTGCTGATGAGATTCCGATTCAAATGCAGAATGTCAGAGACGCATTTTACGCTGAATACATGAAGCTTCGTGCAAAGTCTAATTCTAAGGCATTGTTTTTAAGAAGTAGTGGAAAATTGGGGCTCAAGTCGCAGTCATTGACCCCGAGTCGATGTGGCAGTATACTCATGGGGCTCATGTCGCAGTCATTGACCCCGAGTCGATGTGGCAGTATACTCATGGGGCTCCTGTCGCACTTGGAAAATTTTTCTGAAATGGAGGGAGATTGCGAGATCCCCTCTTTAGATAAGGTTATATCAAAAGGATGATTTTTATTATCTCTTTTTTCGAAAGTGAAAGAATTATTTTGATTTTCGGGACTTAGAAATTTTTCGCAAACTAGTATTATTTTTCAATTCGTTCTTAACTTTTTTTTTTTTTTTTTTTATTATTTTTTTTTTTGAAATTATTCAATTATTATTTATTTATTTATTTCATCATAATTTCCACTTTATTCAGGAAATCATTTCTATGACTTAAATTTTTTTTCTATTTGAAATTTAGTTTATTATTTTCAAAAATTTTAATGTAATGTATCCGATCATCTTTTTCATTTTATCAACCGGTGGTTTGAGGAAAACTATCATTCTAGAGAAGATTGATTGATTGTATTTCTTGTGTTCAAATAATGTGTTTGGAAACAATAAGTCCGATAAAACTTAAGAATTTTTCACTGATATACAATGCATTAACATTTTTCTTAAAATTCTTATGCTTAAGGAAGCTTTTAAGAAAAGAAAAAAAAAACGATAAAGCATTCTTGTCTTTAACCGAAGGTTAAAATGTTTTGTAAACATATAGAAACACACCATAAATGGAAATTTTGATAAGGGTAGCTTGTTTTTTCGATCACATGTGTGCTAAAACGGCTCTGATTGGACAAAAATTACTTGAAAAGTGATATAGTTCAGTAGATATTCTCTAGTTTTCGAAAAGTTCTTTCTTGATACGATACTGCTTCATTCTATTCAACCATGAAACGTTCTTTGGCTGTAATGGAGGAGAGTGTAGACATACCTGTCCCTACACCATCTACTTTCGCGGAAAATGTTATAGTTCTACCGAATCATCACTACCATCTTGGTGGTTTAAACTACGTTGCTGTTACATTTTTCTCTGGTAGTATACTGATACATCTTCGGGAATATCTCCAAGGTGAAAATGGAAATCTCATTCCAACGAGGAAGGGTACAACTCTAACTCCTTCGCTCTGGCTATCCATTGTGAAAAAATCTGATACCTTTAAGGAATCTGCTTTAGCTGGAGAAGTGGTCATTGTAAATGATAGTCTCTTAATTGCGAAGGCGAATTTCGACATCGGAACCCATGTAACCTTCCAGAGGTATTATAAGAAAAAAAACTTTAGTAGACAATTTTGTGACTCAATGTGTTCACTATCAGAAGATGAATTTGTGAAACTAATGTGTGACAGAGACTTGCAAAGGAAAATATCATCTAGTGTAATTAATGAATTATATTCCCATGTCTTCCCTCAGACAGTGCTCAGAGAGGTAAAAAATCACCCTGCTGACTCTCCCCCTCCTCAAATCGAACAGAGTGATGTTGACTTGTTGTTATCAACTTCCCTAATTGAACTATTGAAAACAAGCTTAGAAGAGAATGTACCAAGTGCATTTAAGTGTACAGGTTGTGAGGAGAACTACGAGAACCAACTGGGGCATGAATGCCTCACCTTCAACTATGAACAAAAAATTTGGCAGTGTGGTGAAATAGCCATACTCGACATCAATATGGAACAATTATCTCAGAACTTTGTGGAGATGAATAAACATATTGTGAATTACATTAATGCTGACTTTTTTTCAAAATTGAATGCAACTATGTTAATGCGTAGTGTGAAAGATTTGTTTATAGCGTCAGATCCCCTTCCATTGAGAATGTTTTGATTTTATTGTGGTTTTTTTTCTGTTCCGTTATCTTCTGTAATAATCTTCTTTAGTGTATATTTTTTTTTTCAACTTTATTTTGTTTAAGTGTAAATTTTCTTAATCTTATTTAAGTTTTGTTTATGCATTTATGTTTTCTTAATCTAATCCCTTCTTGTTTTCTCTATACTAACGTATATATTTAATGATGAATTTTTTAAAAAGAAAATAAATATGTTTTCTATTTTTAATTCGTTATCATTTTTATTATACACTTTCAGAAGGTAACACTTCATTTATCTGTCTCTCAGAATGCATTTGAATGACTTATACAATGATCCCGCGCTACCTGCGAGTTTCGGAGGGGTAGAGGCTTTGTACCGATCGATGAAAGGAAAAGTTAATCGTAAGGAGATAAAGAAATGGTTAGCATCACAAAACTCTTATACTCTTCACAAAAATGTAAGAATAAATTTTAAGCGGAATAGGGTGATGGTTAGTGGAATGAATATTCAGTTTCAAGCTGACATAGCAGATTTGAAGGGGGTAATGAGTTTTAACGATGGTTATCGCTACATTTTAACATGTATTGATGTCTTTTCGAAGTATGCATGGGCTTTCCCATTGAAACAAAAAAATAGTGCAAGTATCATTTCTTCATTTGAAAAAATATTTAAAGAAAGGAAACCTTTAAAGTTACAAACAGATCAAGGGAAAGAGTTTCTTAATAAAAAGTTTCAATCGTATTTAAAAGAAGAAGGAGTACGTTTTTTCACTTCATTTAATCAAACTAAAAGTTCTATTGTTGAGAGATTTAACCGCACCTTAAAAAGTAAGCTCTGGAAATATTTCACCGCTAAAAATACTTTTAAATTTATCGATGTGTTAGACAATGTAATGAAAAGTTATAATAACACTTATCATCGTAGTATTAAAATGGAGCCAGCTAAAGTTACGAAGGAAAATGAATCACAAGTTTTCGATAATTTGTACAAAAATATATCTCTACGTGAAAGAAATACATGTGCATTTAAAATTGGGGATGCTGTACGCATAGCTAAAACTAAAATGACTTTTGAGAAAGGATATGAAAATAACTGGTCTGAAGAAATATTCACCGTGACCCATTGTATCCCTAGAATACCTCCAGTGTATAAAATAAAAGATTTGTTGGATGAAGAAATTAAAGGAACGTTTTACAAGCAAGAATTACAAAGAGTTGTTGTTCCTGAAACATTTCCAGTAGAAAAAATTTTAAAAAAACGATTTCATAGAAATAAGTTGCAATATTTAGTTAAATTCAAAGGATACCCTGAAAAATTTAATGCATGGCTTTCTTCTAATAATTTATTCTCCCTATAAAAATGCAATGATTCTACATTTGCTTTTCATTATTCAAGATGAGTTTCTACGTAACACTTCCGAGTGATGCCTCCATGGGCATTTTCCCCGACAATACTATGTCTCACTTTTTAACAAAACTTCCTAAACGACTCGAGTTATTAGGTGAATGGGAAGTGGGTTTAGTGGAAGTAATTTATCCGAGAATGTGGAATAATATAACTGTCGGTGGAAATTCGTATGAATACGATTTAGGGAATGGTGTGAAAAAAATAAATTCCATTCCAAATGGTTTTTATGAATCGGTGAATGAAATTATCACTCAGTTTGAAAAAAATATAAAGATACAATTAGGCTTCAATAAATTCTCGAAGAAAGTAAAAGTGCAATTATCAAACGGCGCCACACTTACCTTATCAGGAGGATTAGCCGAAAGTTTAGGTTTTCCGCCTAACGAGATAATCGGAGAAAATGTTATCCCCCCAGGTACGTTATCCATAGAAAGTCCATTCGTAGCTGATCCCAATGTTGATTTACACTTATTATACATATATACAGATATCATTCAACCTGAAATGGTGGGGGGCGTAGTGGCCCCCCTTTTACGAATTTTAACAGTGAAAGGTAGAGATGGAGAAATGGTTCACGCTCAATTCGAAAGACCACACTATTTACCTCTTTCTAGAAAAAACATTGAGACAATAGAAATACTTATAAGGACACACAGTGGTCGTTTAGTATCATTTGAACGAGGGAAGTTGATAGTGAAGCTTCATTTTCGCTTGAAAAATTTGTAAGACAAAATAAATTATTCATTAGAAAAAGAGAAAAAAAGAGAGAGAGAGAGCGAAACATGTATCAAAACTATCATTGTTGCATGAAATCTTTCGAAGATTATTACTCGAATCAAGCGGGAAATGGATTATCCTATTACAAAGGAATACCCCTTCAAAGGGGGAGTGGCCTAGGCGGAATTTTTAAAAGTATGTTTCGAATGGTTTTACCTTTATTCAAATCCGGGGCAAAAGCAGTGGGAAGGCAGGCTCTCAAATCCGGAGTTGATATTGCAAACGATTATATTCAAGGAAAAGATTTAAAAACTGCGTCAAAACAACGTATGAAGGAGGCGACTAAAATTCTTACGAATAAAGCTGCGGATAAAGTTAAAACTATGGTGGGAGGACATAAAAGGAAACGTACAGCTAGAAAATCAGTTATTAGTAAAAAGTATCGCAAAGTGTGCACACCTGATATTTTCACCAAACATGGCTTTGATAAGAAATGATTCTCCACCCTCAGTTAAATCTGAACTCGATTTGTTTCTCATGCCTCCCACTCAAACCGCCATAGAAAAGGGACAATGGTCAGAGTATTACCCCATATCCAGTATTCGTGACGGACTTCCCATCGAATTTAATATATCCGGGACTTCAGAGGAATATTTTGATTTGAGTGCAACGCAGTTATATGTTAAAGTAAAAATTTTAAAAGACAATGTTCCTTTACCTGAGAATGCGAAAACTTCTACCTGTAATTTATTTTTTCATTCTCTTTTTTCTCAAATCGACGTTGCGTTAAACGATCGTACCATAACCTCTTCAAATAATACTTATGCGTATAGATCTTACATTGAAACATTATTGAATTACGGCTCCGACTATAAAAAAAGTTTTTTAACTTCCGAATGTTTTTACAAAGATACCGCCGGACATCTCGATGAAAATGATCCCTTTAAGGAAAACGTTGGATTGAAAAAACGTGCTACAATGATTGCGAAGGGAAATGCATTGGAAATGATTGGAAATTTACATTGTGATATTTTCTATCAAGACCGCTTGTTATTAAATATGGTTGATCTGAAAGTGAAGCTTGTAAGGAACAAACCAGAATTTTGTCTCATATCCCCCGAAAAGGGAAATTATCAAATAGTAATTGAACACGCATCATTGTTTGTACGCAAAGTGAAAGTGAGTCCGGGAGTGTTGATTGGTCACGCAAAAGCTTTGGAAAAAACATCAGCTAAATATCCACTAGATAGAGTATTATGTAAAATGTACTCTATTCCGACAGGATCATTCTCCTTTTCTCAGGACAATGTCTTTTTGGGTCAGCTACCAAAGAGATTAATTTTAACATGCATTGATAACGATGCGTTCAATGGTAGTTATACTACTAATCCTTTTCATTTTAAACATAACGATGTAAATTTCGTCGGTGTGTATGTGGATGGTAATCCAGTTTGTTACAAACCCTTAACTCCAAATTATGAAAATGGACAATACATTCGCTCTTACAATAGTTTACTGTTAGGAAGTGAGAAATTAGCGAGCAATAAGGGGATTTATATAAACAGAGATGAATTTTCTAAGGGGTATACGTTATATGCTTTCGATTTAACCCCAGATTTATGTGATGGAGGTTACCTCAACTTAATTCGTCAAGGGAATTTAAGAATTGAACTCAAGTTTTCCAAGCCTCTACCCAAGACAATTTCGCTGCTCGTTTACGCAGAATTTCAAAACGTGATCGAAATAACAAAATCTAGAAGTGTTTTATGTGATTTTTCGGTATGAACACTCTACAAATTGAAGATATATTAAAGAAGGATACGTTCACCCGAAAAATATTCGCAGGTGTTTTTCCGAGCGATAAAATCCCGAAACGGATAAATAAATTTCCTTCAGCATTTATCGTGAATACGGACATTCACACCAAACCGGGAAGTCACTGGTTAGCTTTTTATGTAGATTCACCCAACACTGTTGAATTTTTCGATTCCTACGGTAATTCACCGAAATTTTTCAACACTTACATTCGTAACTATTTTAAAAAATATAAATTTGTTACTTATAATGACATTCCTCTTCAAAGTGCTTCCACTGCTGTCTGTGGACAATATTGTATTTATTACTTGTATTTCCGTTGTAGAAATCGTACAATGAAATGTATTCTCAATTCGTTTGAATTAAAATCTATGCAAAATGATAAACGTGTTTATAATTTTGTAAAGAAAAAACTTTCTTGTGAACATGTACCATTTTTAATTTAGCAATAAAGTGAGTCGTATATAAATAAGTGTGATGTGTGTTTATTCCTTTCATTTATAATCATGCAACCATTAAGATCACCTTTTACTTCCTTAATTTGTGGTCCTACCTCCTGTGGAAAGACCCATTTTTTGAAGAATTTTTTAAAATTTCACACAGAATTAATCTATCCAAAAATTGATAGAATTATTTGGTTTTATGGGATATACCAAGATTTGTATGATGAAATTCCAAACGTCACTTTCGTGGAAGGGTTACCCGAAAATTTTAATAGTTACGCGGGTAAAAATTCTTTATTTATTTTAGATGATTTAATGTCTGAGTGCGGAGACAATAAACGAATCACTCACTTGTATACTCGGGGATCTCATCACATGAATATATCTGTTATCACAGTGAGTCAGAATATTTTTCACAAAGGAAAAGAATTTAGAGAAATATCTTTAAACTCTCATTACTTATTTCTATTTAAATCGAGGCGAGATGTGACCCAGATATCTCATCTAGGAAGGCAATTATATCCCAGAAATGTGAAATTTTTTCTCGAGGTATTCGAAGATGCTACTAAAAAACCTTACAGCTACTTAATGGTGGATTTAAGACCCGAAACAGAGGAAAATTTACGCTTGAGAGCTAAAATATTACCAGGTGAAGAAACGTGTGTATATCAGCTGAAATAAAGGAAACTTCTCCCGATAACGCTTCATCATTTGATATCATGGGTGCTTCGAAGGAGGATGTGCAAAGACTTCGACTGATATTAATTTGCCCCAAAAAGTCATTAAAATCACTGTTGAAAAAACTACCGAAAACAACTATAAAATGCATTTCCGAATGTTGTTTAAACACAATAAAAGGGAACATACCCATCTCTTCACACCAGAAAAGAAAGTTATCTCGTCATAAGCATACATTGAGAAAACTCTCCGACAAAAAAATATCTTTGAAAACAAAGCGAAACCTCATACTTCAGAAAGGAGGATTTCTATATACACTCTTACCTGCGGCACTCGGAGTTTTAACGTCTCTGTTAAATAAATAAATATGGAATATGCAAAAAAAATGATTTTAGTCCCCGAGCACATTGTTTCTCGCCACGTTCCCTCAGATGAAAAACTGAGCGAATTAGATCGTGAAATGAAGGAAATATTACTATCTCAAATGGACGATGATGCGAAAATTAAAATGTATAATCAAGTATTGTTAAAGAGAATAAAAATAGATTTAGTAAATTCACCTCTTGAGAATCAAGAGACTCCCCCCGAAGACCCGTTGGAAACAGAAACGGAAAGGAAATTAGAACCTGAAAATTACATTGAAAGTTTAATGTTGTCATCCGTCCCGAAGCAGTTTACACAGGCTACAAAAAACATTCTCGAATTTTTAAAGAAAAACAATGAAATCGTATCTTGGACTCCACGAGGAGAGCTCTTACACAAAGGAAAAATTATTGAAAATTCTAACATCGTAGATTTAATCAACAGCATGATGAGGAGAAAAAAGAGTGATACTTTTATTACAGGCCAAGAAGAATTTCGCGAAATTCTCAAAGATGTGAATTTACCTCAAACATTTATAAAAAATGAATCCTTTAACTTACGAAAAGTTAATTCGCCTGTATCCAAAATGAAAAAAACTAGAAACAAACCATACCAATGGTTGAAAATATGATTGTAATATTATGTACGTATAAAAATAAAGTAATACTAATAAAAGAGTGTGCATACAGTTGTGTTTTTATTTCCTATTATTTTAATTTCATGAATATGTGATAATTTAATCAGCGTTCGCGGCGCGGCGGCTTTCGCGGGCGTGCGCGGCGGCTCTCGCGGGTGTGCGCGGCGGCTCACGCGGGCGGGCGCGTCTACTCTCGCGGGCGGGCGCGTCTACTCTCGCGGGCGGGCGCGGTGGTGACCCCCTCCCCACGTAGGGGAAAAACAGGTTGTTATGACGTCATTTCGCTCAATTACCGAAATTTTAATCATGTGACGAATAATAATTGCAAACACGTCATAAGATAGATAATTCCTTTAACTACTGTGCGTTCTCACATCACTTACACAGAATCAATCATGAATTTCGATAGTAGAGTCATCTCTTTATGTTGCTTCATTTTGATAAACGTAATACTTTTCACTGTAAATCTTTTAAACTCACACAATGTAGTAGACTTATGTCGAAGTGATGGAATTGCGATATCGGATAACGTCTCTTTTTCCATTTGCAACGATACCTTCGATTTAAAGTATAATGGTCAAAGAAAAATAAGCATTATGTCCGCGTTTCAGATAATGAACGAGACAGAAAGAGTAGAAAATGAGGGACGACGAAACATATCAGAAGATGGTAAGTAACGTTGAGTGTAAAAAGGGAGGATAAGAAATTATCGTTAAAGGAAAGAATGGACCTTTTAACATTTTTTCGTGAGATTGAAAAGAATCTCCCCACTGAAAGTAAATCCTAGAGGTATTTTGTGATAAAAAAAAAGAAAAATAAGGAAAAAAAACTTTTAATGTATCAGTGAGAATATCTCAAACATTTTAAAAGTATAGTGGGTTTTTATATTTTATCTAACGACAATGAGACTTAAAACATCTCTTTCGGAGTCAACACAAAGAAAGAGAAATTACTAGCTTTGGAATATCGATGATGAGTTGATATTTTTTACAAGGGGAATAGTTTTCAATTCATCTGAAAATAGTGTTTACAAGTGTCTGCTGCAAGTGGAGCCGACCCCCCTTTTTCTATATCTCGTCTTTTGTTTTGAATGCGAACTTCGATGATTATTTTCTCTATATAAGAGGTTTGCTTTATCGAAGAAAAGTATCAGTTCTTACCGGACTATTCTCCCGTCCACATCTGGACCATGGATATTTCTATGATAGACGAAGAAGCTGATGAAGCGATTCGAGCAGTTCCCGAAGTAAGTAAACATTGTTTTCCAAACTTTTCATGTACTACTTTATTGGTTAGAACATAATCATTTCTATTTAAAGGCTGTCATTTTTTTAAAAATATTTTTTATATCTATAATCCATTTTATATTATTTCAATTCATTTATATTTAATTTTAAAGTGGGTGTGAGCATTTAGGTTCCGACTTTGAATGAAGTAAAAAATGTGAAATTAAATGTAAAAGTTTCTCTTTTCTAAACTTCCTCTGCAAATTTTTCTTCTGTATTTTGATACATTTCTTGGTTGCAGTTATTTTACTCAAAAGTATCTACTTTCTTGTAATTTATTTTCAATATCTTAGTTTCATTTATTTCAATATTTATTTTACATCATTTTAGAAGTAGGTGTAATAACTAAAAAAAAAAAAAGAAAAATAATAAAAATTTTTTTTTTTAACTGAAATGAATTAAAAAATAAACGAATAAACAATAAGTAAAATAAAAATAAATAAAATAAAAATAAATAAACAAGGAATAATTAATTTTTCCTTTCTTCAAGTTTGTGATAGTTCTGTGTTTATATTATCATTATATTAATCCTGTATTTATTTATTTATTTTGAAAGGAAGTACTACAAAAGTTAGACGATGGCAGTGGAAGAGCAAGGAAGAAGAGATCCAACAGTCGTGAATGCTCACCCATGAGGGGATATGGAAGAAAGAAAGTGAGAAAAATATCCACTGACGATGAGATGGATGATCCCACCGAAGTCATCGAGGATGCGATGGACGATCCTGCTGCTGATGAGTTAATCAGAAACTTTTTAGATGATCCGAGCAGAATGGAATATAATACCACTGACCCGGGACCCAGCGTACGTAAGTTCATTCTTACTATACTTCATAAATACTCGCTATGCTTTTCCTTCTTTTTATAAAAATATTTAATTATATTTAATATAAAGTATCTTATTAGAGGGTATTTACTTATTTCTTAAACGAGGATTAGAAAATTGATTGTACTCGAAAATAAAATGGAAAAAAAATAAATAAATAAATGATTAAATGACTTTGATTATTACTTATATTTCAGGAAATAAAATGAGCATAAAGGAATAATATTTCACAGTAAAATTTAAAATTTATACTTAAATAACACTATTTTTATACCCATTGAAATGTATGAAAAAGTAAGAGAGGGAGAGAATAAATTATCTTATTATTAATTTTTACCGTTTTTAAATACTTTTTAAACTTATTTTAAGTGTAAATGATTCATGATTAGTTTAACTTATTCCATTACTCTTTTACAGACATCTAACGTCACCCAGAGATTGACAGCAGAACATCCCCACGAAAGACAGGCGATAGATGGAGGATTCCGGAGCCACACCCTCTTCACCAGTAAGAATAATGACTTACTTTTATTCTTAGAGGATTTAAAGTGCGAACTTTTCAGTACGTTACGAAAATACATCGCATTGTCGCCAATCAAATGGTATCTTTGTGTAAAAGCACTCTTCTCGAGAACTGGGCAGGGAGGTGAGCGAGAATTAGCCACCTCATTCTTCAGGAGTTGTAATGAAATTTCTTTAAACAGTGACACTTTAGAAGAACAGGTGAATTGTGCTTATTCAAAAATAATTTCTTCTTTTGATGAATTCATTGATAGGGGAAGTGGGTGGGTGTTAGAGGAGGTAAATTATTTGGAAATTAACACTGCGCATTATGTTCCTTTAAATGGTTCATCCTTTATCCCTCTCCCCTCTGAAATTGCTAAGAGAAGAGCCGTTTTAAATATTCGAAATTATGATGAGAAATGCTTTTTATGGTCAGTTTTGGCAAACCTCCACCCTTGCCCAGATAGAAAACAAGCTACCCGCGTTACTAAATATTTAGAATTTGAAAATGAATTAAATGTGGCAGGAATTTCTTTTCCAATGAAATTAACTCAAATTTCCAAATTTGAAAAATTGAATAATCTATCAATCAATGTTTTTGGACATGAAAAGGGAGATATTTTCCCATTGCATCTCTCAACAAATAGAACTGGTGTTAACCATTCCAATCTTTTACTGATATCTGAGGGAGAAACACGTCATTTTTGTCTAATTAAAAATATGAGCAGATTATTAACATATTTAACCTCACATAAGGGCACTGCCTTTTATTGCGATTATTGTCTTCACAGATTTTCTTCTCAAAAAATGCTTGACGATCATGTAAATTATTGTAAAAATCACAAAATGCAAAAAATAGATATGCCTACCGCAGGTGAAAATATTTTAAAATTTAAATCTACTCATATGATGCATAAAATTCCCTACGTTATATACGCGGATTTTGAATGCATACTTGTTGATGATTCAACGAATATAGGCTCTCACACCGAAGTAAATGCACGCCATGTCCCCTGCGGATATTCTTATGTTATAATTGATAGCGCAGGGAAATGTCTTAAGCCTCCAGTTGTGTATAACGGAGAAAATGCAGCTGAACGTTTTATTCACTCTTTATTAGGTGAAGAAAAAATGATTTTAGATTTGCTTTCTGTTAATAAGCCTATGCGTTTAACTTCTGAAGAGCAGGTGACTTTTTTAAACGAAACGCATTGTTTTATTTGTAAGGAACCATTAAACGAAGATAGAGTGAGGGATCACTGCCATATTACGTCAAAATATAGAGGTGCTGCACATTCTAAATGTAACTTGAATTATAAAATGATAAAAAAAATTCCGGTTATTTTTCACAACCTAAAAGGGTATGACTCCCACCATATTATCAAAACGTTAAGTAAAATAAAAAATAAAAAATTTTCTTGCATCGCTACAAACGCTGAAAAATTTATAAGTTTCTCGATAGGTTATCTCCAATTCTTAGATTCATTACAGTTTATGCCCGCTTCCCTTGATAAATTAGTAAACAACTTGAACGAGGATGAATTTCATATATTATCTTCACAATTTCCTCGCGAACAACAATCTCTCTTAAGACGTAAAGGAGTATACCCTTACGAGTATTTTAATAGCATGACGAAATTTGATGAAACGAAGTTACCCCCTCGCGATAATTTTTATAATACCTTAAACGATGAGCACATCTCTGAATCCGATTATAATCATGCATGCAATGTTTTTCAAATTTTTAAAATGAGAACTTTAAAAGACTATCATAATCTTTATGTAAAGACGGATGTACTTCTCTTAGCTGATGTTTTCGAAAAATTTCGAACTTTGTGTCTATCGCACTATGAAATCGACCCATGCCATGTATACACTGCACCTGGTCTAGCGTGGGAGGCGTGTTTAAAGATGACAAAGGTAAAGTTAGAACTTTTAACAGACCCCACTATGCATTTATTTGTAGAAAGTGGTGTGAGAGGTGGAGTTTCTGTTATCTCGAACAGGCATTCAATCGCCAATAACAAGTTCATGAGTAGTGGATTTAACCCCACCCTTCCATCCTCATTCATTATGTACTACGATATGAACAATCAATACGGTTTCAGCATGGAGGCGCGTCTTCCACTGAAAAATTTTCATTGGCGAGAAAACTTAGAGCTGACCGCAGAGGATATATTAGCTATATCGGATGATAGTGAAGAGGGGTATATTTTAGAAGTGGATTTAAAATATCCGCAAGAGATCCATGATTTGCATAGTGATTTACCCGTTGCGCCACAAAAATTAAAAGTAACTTCAGATATGCTTTCTCCTTACTCTCAAAGAATCGCAAGCGAATTAAATGTGAAGAAAGCTTTTAATGTTTCAAAACTCATTCCAAATTTGAGCGATAAATGTAATTACGTTGTTCATTACAGAAATTTGAAATTATATCTAAAATTGGGCTTACAACTTACAAAAATTCACAAAATTTTATCTTTTAAACAAGAATCTTGGTTGAAACCATTTATCGCTTTTATACCGAGATGCGTAAAAAGGCAAACAATTCCTTCGATAAGGACTTTTGGAAACTAATGAACAATAGTGTCTTCGGAAAAACGATGGAAAATCTCCGAAATCGAACAAATGTTGATATAGTCACTGATAAAAAAAGGGCTTTAAAATTAATTGCGTCCCCCTCTTTTCATTCCTTCAATATTATTGATGAGAATTTAGTAATTGTCACGAGACATGTAACATCCCTAACACTCAATAGACCCATATACACTGGTTTCTCCGTCTTGGATATCAGTAAGACATTTATATACGACTTTCATTATGGGCATATAAAGAATAAATATGGATCGAGAGCAAAGTTATTGTTCACCGACACCGATTCACTTTGTTATGAGATTCAGACAGAAGATATCTTTCTTGACATGGCAGAAAACCTTGATTTATATGACACATCAGATTATCCCTCAGATCACTTCTTACATTCCAATAAAAATAAAAAAGTACTCGGTAAGATGAAGGACGAACTGAATTCAGTAATTGTTCGGGAATTTGTGGGACTACGCTCTAAAATGTATTCTTTGTTGAGTGAAAACGGGGAGAAAAATACTGCAAAGGGCGTAGTGAAAAGCGTAAGACAGAAGCAGTTAAAACATATTAACTATAAAAAATGCCTTTTCGAAAATTGTCGAGTGAGAGAAAAAATGACCACAATCCTATCCAAAAACCATGAACTATATTCAGTTACTACGAATAAATTAGCTCTTTGCCCTCTGGACGATAAAAGATATATTTTAGAAAATGGATGCGACACGCTAGCTTACGGTCATTACAAAATTAATAGTAGTTGATGTATTTACTCATTTATTTCATTCAATCTCTTTTTTTTCCCCTTTCTTTCTTTTCATAGAAGTAATGTATTTTACTACCTCCTCTCCCCACCACATTAATCTTTAATTTTGAAACTAATGGTAGTTAATTTATTTATGAAATCTATTGTTTATTTCATCTCGTCACGTTTTATTATTATTATTACTTTAAATTTTTGTAAGGAGTAATGTATTTACCACTCAAATGAAATATTTCTTCCATAATTAAACTTTGCAAGGAAAAAGGGGCAATTTCTGTTCTTCTAAAATGTCACTTCAAAGATTAATAATTTTTTATCTGCTTTTAATATCCATTTTTGTTGTACATAATGTAAAATTTTGTGAAATAATTTGTACATCATGAAATGAAATTATATTTTTGCGAGTGGATGTTCTGATCTGTACCTTTTCTCCTCAACATACAATTATTGTTGGCAACGAGGATTGATCTATTGTATAATAAATTTTTCATCATTAATTTATTGAATAAATATGTTTTTTTTTTTAAATTCTACATTTTTGTATTTATTATTTAACACTTTATTATAATACACATTTAAATTACTATTAATGAAAGTGAAAAAAAATTACAATGTTGTAAGGTGATAAAAAAAAAAAAAATAAATAAAAATAAAAACTTTTATTTGAGGGAGATGAAAGAAAAATCATAATATTCTTTAGGTGTAATACACAGAGTATTTTTTTAATTGATTTTAATTGATGATTAAATGTTTTTAATTGATGTAATTTTCAATAATCAATTCATTCATTAGATAATTCCATGAATAATGTTTAGATAATTCCATGAATAATGTTAGGAAGTAAACGTTTATATCTAGACATAGAGGTATACGAATAAAACCTTATATTTTCACTTACTCCGTATGCGTTCATGGTATACTGGTTAGCACACTCGAAATAAACCAGTATTCCATGAAAGCATTTTGTGTAGAGTCCACGAGGTTGTTGGTTCAATTCCTGTTTCAGATATTTCCATTTTCAGAGTGTTTTAAATATTTCTTTCTCTTTTTTTTTTCACCTTGTAAATTTTAGAATTTTAGTATCTTTTTCAACCAACAGATGGAGATACGAGTATATAGTAAAAATAAAAGTTTTTCCAGGAGTATGAAGTAATAGATATAATGAAATGAAAACTCTTATTTTTTCTTCCTTTCATATGCTTTCATAGCATATTGGTTAGTGTAAATCAGCATGCTACGAATGCATTTTACACAGAACCAAGGAGGTTGCTGGTTCAAATCTTGGTGGAAATTTCTTTATTTACGCATTATTTTTAAATATTATATATCACTTAAAAATATAGCATCAATTCCACTCGCTAGAGGGCGACATGAACAGCGAATAAGGAGTTCGAAAAAAAAAGCATGTTTCACTTTATAAGTTTTAGTATTTGATAGAACCACCAGGTGGAGCCACGTAGTTTAAATTAAAAGTCATTGAATTGCGATCATGACCCCCCCCCCATGAGTATACAACCACATCGACTCGGGGTCAATGACTGCGACATGAGCCCCATGAGTATACTGCCACATCGACTCGGGGTCAATGACTGCGACATGAGCCCCATGAGTATACTGCCACATCGACTCGGGGTCAATGACTGCGACTTGAGCCCCAATTTTCCACTACTTTAAGAGAATCCCATTTTAAGGAACTTGTTGATTTGCCTGACGTAACACTGTCAGGCTCTTCGGTTTTATTTTACTCAAAAGCCAATCTCCTTGCTTTGTTGAGTGCTTTTTTTTCTTTTGGTATTATCATAGTGAGCTTAGAAAAATAGCGCGAGAGTTTCTGCTCTTTTAATCTTGGCATAAGCATAGTACGCTTAAAAAATTAAACAATATTTTTAGCTTTTGTATCATTTGGCATAATCATTGTAAGCTTAAAACAGTAACACATATTTTATGTTCATAAATTCCAACATCGACCTGGGATTGTTATCATTCAACCTATCGTTAGAAAATACATCGGATACAAATACCATTCTTGCCTGTCTAGAAGACTCCCCCTTAATTCACCCTCATTTCTCTAAAAGAAAGGGGAAGAGTACGGAAAGAGTAGTTGAATTGTCAGGTATCATTTATAGTGAAAGATTTCTGTCTGAAAATACTTAAAATATTGATTTTTGTTTTCAACTTCATGTATTACATTGCAATTTACTTCGTGAAACTAAAATTGTTCACACTGTTTGTTATAAATGAGTCGGAAAATATGAATAAATAGCAATTTATTAAATGTTATTTTGCCATATTCAAACGATACAGCCAAATAACCATAAATAAGATGGTATTCCAACTGCTGACTGTGAATAATATCGTTTATTAACTGCTTCCACCTATTACGGCTAAACAGCCAGAATTATATTGCACCAACTAAACCAACTTCATGAAACCGCATCGTTCCTTGCGGCTGGGTACATATTATAGCCGAGAGGGTTAACCTGTCAACCTCATGACTGATAGAACGGGAGGTGGTTGGATCCCAGCGTTGACACCACAAAATCTCCTAACTGTCCTTGAACACCTGAAGAATTCCCAATGTCTTGTGCACATCTTAATTTAATGTTATCTGGATTGTTAGAATAAGATACTCTCACTCAAGCTTTGATGGCAGCACCGTAGCTCCACTGTCAAGTTAAATTTCTTTTTAGGGTTTTGAAATCATGCTAGCTAAAAATGGTTTACAAAAAAAAAGGAATAATTTTGTATTCATGGTTTTTAGACCATACTAGTTGTGAACTGTTTCAAAACCGTAAAGGTAAAAATTGCTCTAAACTATGAACTTTGCGTAAATTGGACAGGATAATGAACTGGACAGACTACTGCCGGTTATTTAACTGTGATTTTCGAAAGAAAATTCTAACCGAGTGTTCAGTGCATGTAATCACGTTCCTCACTCACTTTTCCCTGTTATAGTTTTATTTACCAATTTAATTGTTTTCCTTTCATTTGTTTACTGACAACACATAATTTCAGGAGCATATGAATCAATTTGATGGATTCATTGCAAAACAATTTTGGCAAAAAGGGACATTTTTAATAATATATTCCTACTAATTTTTTAGTTTGTCAATTTTATATAATTTTTTGAAGGAGAACTACTGTTCAACTAGTTCGTGCGACAATATCAATGTCGTCAGCGAATGCAAACATTTGGACAGATTTATTAAAGATTGTTCCGCGGGTATTTATATTCGAGTCTTTCACAATCTTTTGCAAAGCAATATTGAAAAGCAGACAAGCCAGAGCATCCCCTTGTCTAAGTCCATTAGCAACAACAATAAGATCGGTAAGATCATTCTGAACTCTGACTCTGAGTTTTGTTTCAGATAGGGAAATGGCTGTCAGATTGACGAGTTTCTCTGGTACTGCAAACTCTCTCATTGCTTCGATGAGTAGATTTCTGTTAACGGAGTCATAGGCGGTCTTGAAGTCAATAAAAAGATGGTGTGTTGCTATGCCAAATTCATTGGTTTTTTCCAAGATTTACCTTATGTTGAAGATCTGTTGTCGATCTTCCACTACGAAAACCGCATTGGTAATCACCTGCAATGCTGTCAGCGTAGGTTACCAGTCTCTTGTAGAGTATATTGGAAAAAAGTTTGTAAAATACACATAGGAGACTAATTCCCCTATAGCTAATAGCTGCTTGGTTATCAGAAAATATAGTAACAGGAGCATCAATAATTTTTTTACAGTTCAGTTCATTTAACATATTTATTATCCACATAAGTTCTCGAGCTGTGTCAGCTGCAGCAAATAATTCAGCCTCACATGTTGAAAGTCCTACACATCTTTGCTTTCTACTTTTCCATGTTATAAGAGAATTACCAATCATAATTACACATCCTGAAAAAGGTTTTCCTCCTTTCTGCATTGCCCCAACTTGCATCCGCTCTACAATTTAAAAAACCGAATTCTTTACAATAAAACATGGCCCTATCTTTTGAACCGTTCAAGTATTTCAAAACTCTTTCAGCCAAAACAAAATGCCTTTTTTCAGGACGCTTATTTAATTGTGATAAATAACTGGTTACAGAAGCAATATCTGGTCGGGTTCTATTTGCTAAATATAAAAGTTCACCGACGATTTCCTGAAAATCAGTGTGATCAACTAAATCATCAGTAGGATTAAAACATCTATCTTCACCTTTAGCTATGGGAGTATTTGCTTTCTTATATTTTTCGAAACCATATTTTTTAATTAAAGTTTCAATGTAATGAGTTTGAGATAAACCAATTCCGTTTTCTTTTTGTGAAATCTCAATGCCTAAAATTTTGAATCATTAGTTGTTTCTTTTAATTCAAATGTTTGATTAAGTATTGAAATAATTTCCTTGTATAATTTCGAATTATTAGAAAATATTGCCAAATCATCTACGTATACACAAATTGCGAAAAAATCATTATCATTAATTTTAGTAAATACGCAATTCGCGATCGCAACGAACTACAGGGGGCGTTGTTGTATGAGACTAATACCTGCGATTTCTATATGAACAGTCATTCAGTTACTCTAGAGACGTCGTTAATGTAGCACGTAGCATTGCAACGTTCCCTCTTTATTGTGGCTAATTAAATTTAAAAAAGAAAAATGCTTGATATTCTTTCTTATGCAAACGAAAACAAAATGGTATAAGTATACATAAACACATAATGTTATACCATGTAATTTTTCAAAAAGAGTATTTTGAGAACAATTTTTATCAAAAAATTATAAACTAAAAAACGGAAAGTAAAGAATTCTTAGGATAAAAAAACGATTTTAAGAATTCTTTACATTGAATTAAAAACTTTCATATTGTTTCTTTTTTTATTATTCTTATAGTTCTTAATCAGACGTAAAAAACCATTCTGTAGAGAACCATCATCAAATGAAAAAAAAATATTTACAAGCATATTTTTTATTGTAAAAATCATTGCACTTACCTGATTTATAATTCCCGGAGAATTCCAAAATGATAAGTTCCTTGTTTGAAATTTTTATTCTCAAATAATGGATACATAGTTTATCCCTTCATTACTTTTAGATAACATACTACACAGCAAAATTTTATAATATATATGAATTTGAATATGTAGCTAAAGACAGAATAGCTGAATTCTAGCTGAACTTATTCTTTTAAAACTAAAAAATACTTACCAAGAAAACGATTGAAATTAATTAAGAATCAGCCCAAATGGCACTATTTCAAGTAACTTGGATAATTTTTTATTGTTGTTTTCCGAATTATATGGATACAGAAATATATACTATTCTATAACGAAGAAGAATATGCTATAACTATTACAATTCTGTATGTTCTGAATTCATATTTATTCACTGGAATGACGAAAGCAATGTTGACTTCACTTTAATTCGTAATGAATTGAAGACAGAAGAAATGCATTTTACCTTAATACACACATCTGTAACAGATCCGAACTCGGAAGTCATCAGTTGCAAGTTTGTTGATAATAGAAATTAAAAATAATTGAGGAATTTTTCTTCAAATGTTTGGCGTGTTCTGTTCCTGAAAGATTTACTAATATTCTGGAGATTTTTTTCAAATTCTTCGGCCTTTTCCTTAGGGAAATTTTGTTTCTTATTTGCTGCTAAAAAATGGCGTCTGATATCGATGGAACTAAATGAAAACGTAATGAATTAATGTCTGATATTTAATGTCTCCCGCTAGACGGCGTACTCGAGCGTTGCGATCGCGAATTGTCAGATGCAAGTTGAGTGAGACCAATCTTTTTAAGTTCATTCTTTAACTTTATATGCCAATTTCTACCAGATTGAGGTAGACCATAAATACTTTTATTTAATTTGCGCACTTTATTTTCACCATATTTATCTTCTAAACCTGGAGGTATTTCCATGTATACAGTTTCATCAATATCACCATATAAATATGCAGTTTCAATATCAAAAAATTTAACAAATAAATCCAATTTTGCTGCTAAATTAATTAATAACCTAAATGATTCAATATTTACCGCAGGTGAATATGATTCAGAAAAATCAACATTTTTTATTTGATTAAAATCAGCTGCAACCAGTCGCGCTTTAAAAATTTTGTTATTATTTTGTTTATTATCGTCATTTTTAATTGTGTCCACCCATTTACTTTTTATTATTTTTTCCCTCTTAGGCCTTTTAATTAATTCGAAAACCTCCATCGAAAGAAGTTCATTTTCCATTGTTGTTTTCCACTCCGAATGTTTATTACTATTTATCGCAGGGTCATAATTTTGAGGAATCCTTTCAAGGCTAAGTTCGTGTTCACGGATATTTTATTTTTTATTCTTTCAGAACGTCTTAATTTCGGAGTATTTTCGTTTTGCGAATCGGTACTTTCTTGAGACGATTTATGAGAAAAAGAATGTTCACTCCTTGATTCGGTTGGAGGGGAGTTTTGGGTTTCAGTTTCGTTTTGCGGTTGAGATATATTAAACTGGGTCAAATCCTCAATGTTCCATATGCTACATTCATTTTTGTTTGCTAGAAATTTACTTCCTCTTAATGATTCATTAAATTTAACAGATCGCTCTTCAATTACAATATTTTTATCGACATCATATATTCTATAAGCGCGCCTTTCTCTACAACAGTGATTCTCAACCACTATGCCGCGGCACTTTTGTGTGCCGCCAAATTCTTAAAATGTGCCGCCAAATATTGGAAATGAGGCAATAAAAATTATAATGATTTTTATGTATACTTTTTATAATTTGTCCATACTTTCACCGCGTAAACATCTTTGTCTTGTCTCAGACAATCTTAAAATAAGTTAGAATAAGAAGGAAGTGTTTAAATTGTCTTTGACAACTTAAAAAAATATTGAAATTATAGGTAGGAAATTTAATGACTATTAAAATTATTAATTAACAAAGGAAAGCAAGCTAAATATTAACTTCCAAACGGAAATAAAAACTAATCATTAAAGTAAGCTATGCAATAAATAGTTATAAAAACAAATTAACAAAGGATTACTAGCAATAAATAAGCCAACAATTAAGAATTAGCAAAAATACTAGTTTACAAGAAATCACAAAAAAATAAGAATTAATGTAAAAAAACGAACATATAATAACTATAGAAAACAAGCTAACAATTAATAACTAGCAAAAAAATAAATAACTGTTACTAACTAACAAAAAATTAGTCGGAAGATATAATTAATCCCTTAATAAACGTGCTTTTGTAGTACATATTATTTTATTTCTCATTCAAAATTATTATCACAAACTATTTAACACAGTGTATAATAGGTAAGTAAACAACTTTTAAACTAATTTTTTTCATTTTTTACCGTCAAATTTCGAAATCGTTAAAAGTGTGCCGCCACAACAAAAAGGTTGAGAATCACTGCTCTAAAATACCGACGAAAATCCCACGTTTTCCCGGAACATCAAATTTATTTCGGAATTGTTTAGGTATATGAAAATAAACGATGCATCCAAATACCTTTAAGTAGTTAAGTTTAGGTTCTTTTCCTGACCATATTTCAATCGGAAGATTTTGTTTACTTTTACGCGGTGTAAGATTAGAAATGTGAGTGCTAAAATTTATCGCTTCAGCCCAAAACTTTAATGGTAATTCACTTTCATATAAAATATCCTAATTCTTTCTACTAATACACTTATGACTCGCTCAGCACGCCCATTTGACGGTACTGTTTTTTCATGTATGATCCCGTATTTTTCTAAAAAAAACTATCAATCTCGTTATTGACAAATTCTAGACGGTTATCTGTTCTGAATCTTTTGATTTTCTTATTCATTAAATTTTCATACCTTTCTTTAAACATACAAAACATTTCAAATACATCATTTTTATGCTTCAAAAAATAAGAAAAGTGCATCCCAGAAAAATCATCCACTAGAACTAAAAGATATCTTGAATTCCCTAATAAATCACAATTTATTGGGTCTGCTAGGTCCGCATGAATTAACTCTAATATAGAATTACTTTGTGCGATATTAATTGTTGGATGATTCTTATGGGTTACTTTACATATGTCACAAGATTCACAATGATAATTTTCAAAATCTTTAAAATTTATGCCAAGGACATTTTGCATTTTAACCATGTATTGCGGATTTATGCCAAATATTATAAGTATCCAAATTACTTACATCATTACATTCTAACTCAGAATTATTTAAATCGTTATAATCAAAAAATTTAGGTGAAACGTTATTACAGGGTTCCATTAAAATTTCAAAACGATTTTTTACTTTTACAGCTTTTAAAACAATGCGATTGTCATTACTTAAAACCGAAATATTATTACCTTTAGATTCTATTTTATAACCTTTATCAATTAATTTAGATACTGAAATTAAATTGTTTCGTAAATCTGGTACAAATATTACATCATATATTGTTAGATTTTTTCTGCAATTATCAACTGTTGTAGCTTTTACAATACCAATTCCTTCAGAAATTAAATTTGACTTCTTTCCTGCTAGTTGTATTATTCCATTAATATAACTTATGTTTTCAAAAAAGTTTAAATCTTTTTAAAGTTAAATCTTACATGGTTTAAAGTTAAGTTAAATCACACATGGTAATGTGTGAAGTAGCACCAGAATCCATTTTGAAAACAGTTTTGTTTTTACCGGTAGCACTGGAATTTACGCGATGTTGTTCTTGTTCAGCGGTAAGCGCGAAATTTTCACTAGAATGTTTATCTTGATTTTCAAATGCACAATGAGCGTTATTGTTTTTGGTTTTGTTCATATCCGATTTATAGTTCGTAAATGTTCTTTTTTCTTGAAATGTTTGGTTTTGATTTCCCTCGTTCTTGTTTCGGAAATAGCAGTCTTTAGCTAGGTGATTCGTTTTATAGCAGATGAAACATTTCTTCCTGCTTCCATTTCCATATTTATATTTTACTCCGAATGCTTCTGTTCGTCTAGGAATATCATTCTTTAATTTTGATAAGATGTTTTCTTCTTCCCGCAGTATTTCTAAAATTTCATCCATTTGTTTTTCACGTTGGGTTTTCAGGATTTCTTTTATTTTTGCAAATTTTCTTCTTAATTCTCTAACAGTATAATAAACAAGTTCTCTTTCAGAAATTTTCAATCCCAGTGATGAGCATTTCGTTTGAAGTCCTTGTGATCTTGCAATATAGTCTGAAACATTTTCTTTTTCTTTCATTTCAAGATTTTTACTTCGTTACTTGCATCGATTTTTCGATCTTCTGTTTTACCAGTAAATGTGCTTTGAATTTTTTCCCATAGAATTCATGCGTTAGTTTCGTTTGCGAACTGAAGACTTTGGTCATCAGAAAGCGATAGTTGTATGTATGCAAATGCATCATCATTGTTTAGTGTTCATTGTTCTCGCAATTTTGGATCAACGGGGGCTTCTTCAGTTAGCACATTTGCAATTTTCTTAAGTGTCAGCAAAGCCTTGATTTTAATACTCCATTGATAGAAGTTGTCATTGTTCAGCAGTGGGATACTCGGCAGATCCCGATTCATTTTGGAATCCAAACGAAGTATGTCACAGCGAAACTAAGTGAAACTTTTTACTGCGTCATAATTTTCAAAACCACAGCCGTGCTGCCAACTGTAGTCCGTGGATCGAGATTCAGACAGAAAGTAAAGGTTTAATAACAAAAAGCAAACAAACACATATAAATTTAAGAAGAACGCCATCTGGCGTTATAAAAAGAAAAATGACTTCGTAGCAATCCTTCCCTGGGAATGACAACAGCTTACATTAGCTTACTACACCAAAAATGGTTACAACTATACACCAAAATTTTCTGTTGTGTACTTAACTATATGGAGGCTTTTGAATTACGTTCGAAATTTTCTTGTAAAACAAAATTAATCATATTTATTTAATAAGATTTTGTATTTTCAGATCCGATTTTTACTTTACTTTATAAATAGCTTATGCAGTTTCATATATTAATATTAAAAAAAAATACCCAGAAATCAAAAATTAATTTCCTTAACTGATAACTGCACACAGGTGCTTTGAAATAACCAAAGATGTGTTCTTAAGTTCCTTTTCAAAAATGAAGTCGAAAAACATAAACATAAGAAACATTAAAATAAGTTAGAAAGAAACAAATTATTGAAATCTGTCGAATCACTAGTGATAAAAGCGGAATAAAAACATCAAATCTAGTTTGATTGTAACAAAAACTTGGTAATGTTTCTAATTTTTCAAACTCTCTGGGTTTATTTTTTGGAAATCAAACTTTCAGTCTTATTCTAGTTACTGATTCGTTGCAATTCAGTTTTTTTGTTCAACAGAATTTTTTTTTCTTCATATTTTCTTGGTATTAATTTAAGACTTATAATGTCTATACCATTTTACTTCGTTTTTTAAAAAATGTTCTTAAAAATGCATATTAAGGGTAGTTTTTATATGGAGAACCACAGAAATACGAAGGATGAACGTTAGAATTTGAGTACTAAACAACTGATAGAAACTTAGTTACCTCAGTAATTAAAATCAGGCTACTCTCTGTTTTTATACTCTTATTTTCCTTAATTATTTCGAAATTCATCCGAAAACCTATATCCGCGAATAAATGTTTGTAATTCAACTAAAAAAAAGTTTTTTTACAACCAGGCATAAATTAAAAAAAAAGTTCCATTAAAATACTGAAAAACACCAGCTTGATCCATTTTCAGTCAATTATTATTTTCATCAAACATTTTTTGAATGTTTAAAAAAAATGCATAAAAGTAACTAACAATTAATGTCTATAACCTTGAGAATAAGCTTCTTTCTCTTATAAATAATTTGAGAATTATTTAGGAAGATCCATAAAGTATTGAATAATACTTTTTTAAATAGATTGTTCAATATCTCAGAAATATAGCGCCAACTTGGCATCTTTGTCTCAGCATCCTCGCCACCGTTTCTTGTAACTCCAAACAGTGGAAAATTAGTTGTTGATCTTATAGCAATAGCGTGCGCGTAGCACCAATGATAATAAAATCTTAAATACAGTCCTATAGCTATTTTATTCATTTGTAATCAAACGAACCTGAATAGAAGTCAATCAATTGGTATCGAACATTAGTCATCTTTAATTGCCGGAGATGGAAAAGGAAAAACTAAATAGATCGAAGCGTGCCGTCAAAGGTACCATAACGAAATTAGAAACTTACATAGATAGTCGAATTATCAGAATCCAACTGAATTAGAAGTGAAGCTTAAGCGTGTTGCACAATTATATCGAAAAGTAGATGAATTGAAGGATCAATATTACGGTTTAAAAGATGTAAGTGACCTAGAGATAACTGAAATAGAAACTGATTTAGAAGGAACAGTAGACAGACTAGAAGCTTTGGAGGTAAGAATTAAAGATATTCTTAACTCTTTGATGATTAAACCTTCAATAAATAATTGTGAAAATGAAATATCTCAGGCTGATTCGAAAACAAAGCTAGAAATTAAATTACCTGAGATACCACTACTGGTATTTCACGGTAAATTTGATGAATGGCCCAATTTTAAATCTCAATTTGATAACATTATAACTAAAAAGAATGATTTAAATGATTCTCAAAAACTGCATTATTTGAAAGCGTCATTGCTGGGCGACGCTAAACGTCTCGAAACTGCTGACGATTCTTTTGAGTCACTTTTAAAAGCATTAGAAAATAGATTTGAGAATAAACGTCTCCTCACTGAGACTTAGGTAAATCAAATTTTTGGAAATTGAAAAACTTGTAAATGAATCAGCTGGAGATATTAGAAACATGGTAGATATTTTAAAGAAAAATACCAGAGCCTTAAAGCTTCTAAATTTTGATCGTAATAATTTATCTGGCATACTTTTGCTTAACATCATTTTGAAAAAAGTAGATCGAGAAACTAGAAAACAATATGAACAAACAATCGCATCAAATAAAATACCAGAACTAGATAAGTTTTCAGAATTTTTAGAAAAAAGAAGCCAAATTCTTGATAGATTAGTCGAACAGCTTCTACTTCAATTTATAAACATAAGCTAGCTGTTAATAAGAGTAAATCTTTCCTGAATTCGAATAATAATCCCAACTCTTGTGTAATCTGTAAATTACCACACATGATTTATAAGAGCAACACTTTTCAAAATATGAAGGTTTCGGATAGATTTAATGAAATAAAACGTTTAGATTTGTGTATTAATTGCCTAAAGAATAATCACAAAGTAAAAAGACTGTAAATCGAATAATTCCAGCTTCGCTTACAAGAAACACCATAACACTTTATTGCATATTTATGAGATTTCTTTCCTGCCTCCTACCTCCTCTGTGTCTACAATGCCAGGCACCGATCAAACAACTGTCTCGCAAGTGCATGATTCATTCCCACAAGAACATTCGAACACTTTTTCGAATTATTTAGTATAAAAAAGGAAACAAAATATTCTCTTGCCAACTGCAATTGTTTATATTAGAAATGAATTGGGAGACTATTATCCATGCAGAGCGATTTTGGATTTCGCTTCTCATCTTTCTTTCTGTAAACAAAAATTAGCTAATAACTTAATGTTGAAAAAATAAAAAATAATGCTTCTGTTTCTGGATTGAGCGATATTTCGGTAAATATCAAACAAAGGGTAACCACTGTAACTATAAAAACAATTGTGGGAGTTTTTCAACATCTTTAGAATTTTTAATTGTTCCTTCGATTACAAATTTGACGATAATTAATCCAGTTGAAGTATCGAATATAAAGATTCCATCGGACATTAATTTGGCTGATCCAGAGTTTAACACACAAAAAGAAGTAGAATTAATTATAGGTTGCGATAAATTTTAAAGCCTAATCAGTTTCGATCGGCATGTAGTAATTGGTTGTTTCAAGAAACTGTATATGGTTACATTGTCGTGGGGAGCTCCGATAATAGTGCAAATAGAGTGTATTGTGGATTATCGCTTACTTCAGATATAAATTCAGAAAGCCTTGATAAACAGCTACAAGCATTTTGGAATATAGAAACTGTTGAGGAGCCCTGGGCTGAACATAGTGTTGAATTTGAGCTCTGCGAAACTCAATATAAAAGTACTCATTATCGAAATCATGAAGGGCGTTAAATAGTACAGTTGCCTTTGAAAGAGGATCCCCCTTCACTCGATGATTCTAAAGCCGTTACCGAAATGCGTTTAAATCAGTTATGGAAAAAACTGTTAAAAGATGAGGAGTTGCAATCACTTTATAAATCATTCTTAATAGAATATGCTGACTTGCAGTATATGCAATTAATTGTAGAATCTCTTGATAAAACCGCTTCATATTTTTTACCTTATCATGGTGTACTTCGCCCAGATAGTAAAACCATTAAGTTGAGGGTGGTATTTAACGCTTCCTCGGGTCTTTCTTTAAATGATATTTTGTACAAGGGCGGTACTATACAACAAGATTTATTTTCAATTCTTTTGCGATTCAGGCAACATGCATATGTGTTCACTCCTGACATTTCTAAAATGTTTAGGCAAATTTTGATTCACCCTGATCATCGGAATTTACAGTTGATATTCTGGAAGAACAGCGTGAATGACCCAGTGCGAACTTTCAAACTTAACACTGTTACATACAGAACCTCTTGTGCACCCTACTTAGTAACCAGAACTATTAAACAATTAGCCATTGATGAGGGGGATAGCTTTCCCTTAGCCGCTGCTGTAATAATTAGAGACACTTATATGGATGACATTTTTTCAAGTAGTTCAGATTTTCTGGAATTTCAATTACTACAAGAACAATTAAGGGACCTGTTTAAAAAAGCGGGTATGAGCTTACGCAAGTGGTGCACTAATACTCCAAAATTTCTTAATTCCATACCATTAGAAGACCAAGCCTATGATTTCTCTTGTGAGCCACCAAATACCATTAAATACCTGGGGGTTATCTGGAACCCAAATTTAGATTATTCTACATTCAAGGTTGGTGTAAATATACATGACTCATACACCAAACGAAAAGTCTAATCCACCATCTCACGCTTGTTCGACCCCCTTGGATTTCTTGGTCCCATTCTAACCAAGGCTAAATTGTTTCTCCAGAAACTCTGGATACTCAGGTTGGAATGGGATGAACCGCTTCCAGATTCAGTGGCTAAGGACTGCCAGTGTTTTGTTTCTACTCTACCTGCCATTGAAAACATGCAAATTTCTCGTCACTTGGGAGAGAAGAGTGGAATCGTGATTCACGGCTTCCTGTACATGCAGACAATTTCGGGAGAAACATCATATACGAGACTTTTGTGCAGCAAGTCCCGCGTTTCACCAGCAAAACCTATCACGATCCCTCGATTAGAATTGTGTGCCAGTGTTTTATTGGCACAGCTTTTGAACAAGGTTCTGAAGTCTCTAACCTTGCCCATTCAACAAATAATGTTGTGGACAGATTCTACAATTGTGTTGGCATGGCTTCAGCGGTCACCTGATCAACTCAAGACTTTTATCAGCAATCGAGTTAAAGTAATACAAGAACTCACTTAGAACTACCATTGGAATCACGTTGCGTCTGATAAAAATCCTGCAGCTGTCCTCCCTCGTGGTCTGAATGCTTCGGAAATTGCCTCCCATGAACTTTGGTGGTTCGGACCAGATTTTTTGAAAGTAGAACTGAATATCGTTACCGTAGATTTTGAAAAAATCTCCTCAGAATGTGAATTTTTAAAGGAACTCAAACCCTCTGCTAAAATACTTCTAACTTCTTATAAACTTGACTTAATTGACAATTTTTTAAATCGTAGCAATAATTATACTAAAATTTTGAATGTTTTAAGTTATTCTTTCAGATTAATTTTCAACTGTAAAAATCCAGGTAACAAAAGATTTGGTAAGTTATCCTCTAATGAACTAAAAGAGACGGAGTTCTTGCTAGCACAGATTCAAAGTTACAAACACATGTAATATTTGTTCTTGAATATATTTTTTATTTCACGTATTACACCACTTGCTTAATCGTAATCTACATGTGTGCTGGTGAGATTCCGATTCAAATGCAGAGTGTCAGAGACGCATTTTACGTTGAATACATTAATCTTCGTTTAAAGTCTAATTCTAAAGCATTGTTTTTAGGAGAATTCCATTTTAAAGAACTTGTTGATTTGCCTGACATAACATTGTCAGGCTCTTCGGTTATATTTTACACAAAAGCAAATCTTTTTGCTTTGTTGAGTGCTTTTATTTCGTTTGGTATTATCATAGTAAGTTTAGAAAAATAACACGAGATTTTCAGCTTTTGCATCGTTTGGCATAAGCATAGTAAGCTTAAATCAATACCGCGATATTTTCAGCTTTTGCATCGTTTGGCATAAGCATAGTAAGCTTAAAACAATAACGCGATATTTTCAGCTTTTGCATCGTTTGGCATAAGCATAGTAAGCTTAAAACAATAACGCGATATTTTATGTGCATAAAACCCTGCATCTATTCGGGATTGGCGTCATTCAACTCATCGTAAGACTGTACATTGTATAAAAATACCACACTTCCCTGTCTGGAAGAAATTTAATTTTCTTCCGGAATTCACCCTCATTTTTCACAGAAAAGGAGGAAGAGTACAGAAAAAAGTAGTTGAATTTTCAGGTATCACTTATAGTGAAAGGTTTTTGTCTGAAATTATCTAAAATATTGAACATTCAGAAAAAGCACTACTTTGTTTGTTTGTTATAACTGCACTGCATACATTTTGGTACATAGTTGAAACCATACTCAGTGTTGAGGTAAACTAAGATTGTTTACAGTGCATGTAGTCACGGTTTTCCTTTACTTTTCCCAGTTATAGTTTTTTTTTAAATTTTTTTTTTTTTGTTCAGTTGTTTAGTGGCAATGCATAATTTCAGGCGCATTTGAATCAATTTGATGGATTCATTGTAAAAACATCTCGTTGAAAACGGCACATCTTTAGTACTTTCTTTTTCTTACAATTTCTTTTATTTTGTCAATTTCATGTAATTTTTTGAAAGAGAACTACAGTTTTCTTCTTAAAAATATATTTAGCTTACATTAGTTTACTACGCCAAAAATGGGGGCAACTACACACCAAAATTTTCTACTGTGTGCTTTTTTATTTAGAGGCTTTTAAATTCCGTTAGAAATTTTCTTAAAAATTGAAATTAATCATCTTTATTTAATAAGATTTTATATTTTCTGATCTGATTTTTATTTTACTCATTCAAAAAAAAGCTTATACAATTTCTTATATTAGTATCAACATAAATACTGACCAATTAATGATTAATTTTCTAAACTAATATCTGTACACAGGTGTTTTGAAATAACCACCACGAAATGTGTATTTTTAAGTTTCTTTTCAAAAATCAAGTAAAAAAGACATAAACAACAGATAAATTGAATCAAATTAGGAAGAAACAAAAAAAGTTGTTAAAATCTGTTGAATCACCAGTGATAAAAGCAGAATAAAAACATTAAGTCTAGTTTGATTGTAACAAATAATTGGTATTGTTTCTGATTTCAAACCCTCTGGTTTTTTTTTCTGGAAACCAGTCTTTCCGTCTTTTTCTAGTAACTGACACGCTACAATTCAATTTTTTTTGTTCGATAGATTTGCTTTTTTTTTAAATATTTTCTTGATATTAATTTTAGACTTATAATGTCTAAACCATTTTACTTCATTTTTGAAAAAACCTCTTAAAATTACATATTAAGGGTTGGTTTTTATATGGAGAGCCACAGAAATACAAAGGGACGCTGGAATTTGAGTAGGGGAGAGTGGGGTCAATTGTAACAGGGTACGATTGTAATAGAGCAAAAATTTCGAGTGTCGGGTTCTAGATTTGGTTCCTAGGTAGCGCACAAGGTGTATTTAATAAGTCTACATGTACACCCCTGCTGGCTACTATTTTTATGTACTTTGTTAAGAGTTACATCACAAAAGATATTTTCCCGCTACGTAAGTACTTTTTTGGCATTAGAATATTATATTGCATCAAAGTAATTTTGTTTAAACAAATAAAAATTATTAACCGAATATGTAAGTGGACACCTTAATTAACATTCAAAAAAAAAAGATTAGTTTTGTTAATTAACTAGCATTGTTTTTAACAAATGAAGCTGAAATGGCGTCTTGGGGACGATTGTAACAACAAGTAAATGGACGATTGTAACTGCTGAAAATAAATAATCTTATGTTTACAAACCATTACTTAACTCTTTAAGAACCACCAATAGTTTCTTATATCATTTATATTATGTTGCATGTGCATTATTTTATTTGTTACCTTGCGCAGCATAAATTAAAATTTTTATCCCCTTAAAGTTAAAAGTTTAACCCTTTAGGTCTCTGCTCATTATTATTTTTACTCCTAAAATATCACAGATATTTTGATCAATAAAGAAATATATCACAACTATGATAATATGTATAATTAACTATGTTTTAGTTGAATTTATGAACTGTTACAATTGACCCCGTATGAGGGGACAATTGTAACAAGTGCACGACTGTCAGAAATTGCTAATAACTAATATAATAACATTTAACATAAGGTATTTTTTTTTCTAGTAGAGGATAGTCTACTTTGCTCGTCTGTCAATTAATACTAATAATATATAGGAATTTTTGTTAGGTAAAAATAATTAAGTAAAAAATGTTACAATTGGCCCCACTCTCCCCTACTAAAACACTGATAGAAACTTAATTACCTCAGCAAATAAAATCAGGCTAAATCAGCATATATAATATCAGGCTATTTACATTTATTTTCCTTTATTATTTCGAAATTCATCAGATAAGCTAATTAAGAGAATAAATGTTTGTTATTCAACTAAAAAAATTTTTTTTTGCAGTCAGACATAAATTAGAAAAAAAACTTACAGGAAAATATTGGAAGAACACCAGCTTGATCAATTTTCAGAAAATTATTATTTTAAATTTTTTTTTAATATTTAAAAAAATAAATAAATACAAAAACGTACGTAACAATTAATGTCCATAACCTTGCGAATAAGCTTCTTTCTCTTATAAATAATTTGAGAATTATTTAGGACGATCGATAAAGTAATAAATAATACTTTTTTTAATTTATTAAGTAGATATTAGTTTAAAAGGGATTGATTTATTGAATATACATTTAATTTCCTTTTCATTTCTTCGGAAAAACATTTGTAAGTTCAGCTAAGAATTTTTTCTAAGGAGACATGACATGATTATTATGTTGATTAAAAAACACAATGCAATTTTGTTTGCATTCTTCTTTTCGGTTTGAGTGCTAAAATCACGCGATCCATTTAAGACAATTTAAATTATATTAACATATTATTTTGATACATCACCTTGTACATGAATGCTATCAATTTGTTTTTCTTACAAAATAATTCATTATTAGCTCATCAGGTACGAAACTATCTTGTTTGAAAATTCAGAAATCTTTGAGTTGTTTTTTTTGTTATTTTTGACTATAGTTTCTTCACAAAATCACGGGATTTTCGATGAAGCGATAAATCTCAAATACTTGAAAAAATTGATATTCATTTGCGTGAATACAGGAATCACTTCGGGCACTTTTCTTTTATCTTAATTAGTTCATCTTCTTTCAAATCCTTTGCATTGTGTGATAAGGGATTGAAGGTATCGCGAAGTTAGACAAGCAGGTTTTCCGGCCGTTACAGAATATTCGTTCTATCACATTGTTCTTTTTATACTTATCCTTATGACGTATGTAAATTGATGAGTTACGTCTGAAAATTTTTGTCGAAACTCGTATCCTTCCATAAGAAAAGATAGCAAATTCTTCAATTTTACACTCGGAGCATCTACTGGGAAAACATTTCGTCAAAAGAGGAGAAAATTTTATGACTGAGTATTCACTGATTACAGTAGAATTTGGAATAAATAGTTTAATAGATTGTAAATTCCTTGATTTCACGCTCGGAACATCTCCCAGTAAAAGATTTCGTCAATAACAGAAAAAGTTTCATGACTGAGTGTCCCTTTATTACAGTGAAATTTGGAATAAATATTTAAAAGGATTTCAAATTCTTCAATTTCACGCTTGGTTCATATCCCGGTCAAATTGCATGATTTCATCAAAAGTTAAGGAAATTTCATGATTGCGTTTTTTCGTATTACAGTGAAATTTAGAATAAATATTTTTAAAAAAATCGAAATGCAGAAAATTTCTGTTGATACATGTAAGGAAAAATTCTGTTCACAATCTGTTGATAATACGCCTTTTCTTAAATGTTGTCTAATTTCGATAGGAATATTTGCTTCAAAATCGAAGTCAGTAAAAGCGATTGCTTACTTTTATATCATTTTGCTACATTTTGCGTTTTTAGATTCAACTATTTTGGCAATAATTTCTACAGTTGATAACACTTTGGATGTAAGAGCAACTTTAAGCGGAGTTTTTGGATTCATTTTCCAACTTTTAGTTTATCATTGTTTGAAAAGAAAAAAGAAAGACATCCTTCTTCTTATGAATAGCATTAAAAAATTTAAAACATCAAGTGAAGGATTAAGGAAAACGAGAGGAGTGGATTTATTGGCTAGCACAGTTATTATAGTTCCGATTGTATTTTATACTCTTTTTCTAATAATAATGAAGAAGAAATACGCCGTTATTTACTCTTATAACTATATGTTTAAACTTAAAATCGATAACGAAATTCTATCAAAATTCTGCCTTGCTGTCAACGTCTATGTGCTATATGCATTTCCATTGGTTGGCTTTGGAATAATATTATCAATTTTTATAAAATTCTGTCATTCCGCTGCGTCTTTACAGAGAGAATATTTAACAGATTTTGAAAAATCCCTCAATTCCCAAGATTTTCTTACACGGCAAAACCAATATGAACTGACTGAAAGATATGCTGACATAATCCACTTCTTGAAAAGAATGCAAAAAACCTTTTCTCACAGTTCTTTTTACATGTGCGCCAGTTGTATTTGCTACATGTTTATGCCGTTTGCTTCATTCCTTGCAAGCCCAGAACCAGAGTTGCTAACACATGCAATATTTTTATTTGAATATGGTTTTTACTTCATGTATTACACTGCTTCCTTAATTATAATCTACATGTGTGCTGATGAGATTCCGATTCAAATGCAGAATATCAGAGATGCATTTTACGCTGAATACATAAAGCTTCGTGTAAAGTCTAATTCTAAAGCTTTGCTTTTAAAAGAATCCCATTTGAAAGAACTTGTTGATTTGCCTAACGTAACATTGTCAGGTTCTTCTGTTTTATTTTACACGAAAGCAAATCTTTTTACTTTGTTGAGTGCTTTTGTATCGTTTGGTATTATCATAGTAAGCTTAGAAAAATAGCACGGGAGTTTCTGCTCTTTTAACTTTGCCATAAACATAGTAAGCTTAAAAAATCAAACGATATTTTCAGCTTTTGTATCGTTTGGCATAATCATTGTCAGCTTAAAACAATAACACATATTTTATGTTTATAAAACCCAACATCGCCTTGGGATTGGCGTCATTCAACCTATCGTAAGAAAATACATCGGATAAAAATACCATAGTTGCCTGTCTTGAAGACAATCACCCTTATTTCTCTAAAAGAAGGGGGAAGAGTACGGTAAGAGTAGTTGAATTGTAAGGTATCATTTATAGTGAAAGATTTTTGTCTGAAAATACTTGAAATATTGATTTTTGTTTTTAATTTCATGTATTACAAATTTACTTCGTGTAACTAAATTTGTTCGCACTGTTATAAATGTCTCGGAAAAAATGAATAAATAGCAATTTATCAAATTGTTATTTTGCCATATTCAAACGATACAGTCAAATAGCCAGAATTAAGGTGGTATTCAAACTGTCAACTGTGAGTAATATCGCCTATCAACTGCTTCCACCTAATACGGTTGAATAGCCATAATTATATTGCACCAACTAATCCCGCTTTATGAAACCACTTAGTTCGTTGCAGCTGGGTCCCGCAGTGTACTAATCGTTAAGACACGATACCCTGCAGATCACTGAAGTCAAGCATCACTGGCTGTGGTTAGTGTGCGGGTGGGTGACAACTTGGATCTGTCTGCGTTGAAACCGAGGGTTTACGATATTGGTCCTCGCTAAACTGTTCTACCGAAAAGTGCTCGACTTCACGTGCAGGTCGTCAGGCTACCGAAGCGGGGGTGCCATCCTCTCTGCGTAGGATAAAAATTGTGATGGCATGTCTTCGGATCATCCTCAGGGATGTTTCCCCGACCATCACCAATAGCCCATTGTGCCGCTGTAGTGCGACGACAACAGCAACAACCTAGCAGCTGGGTACATATTATAGCCAAATGGGTTAATCTTTCAACCTCTTGACTGATAGAACGGGAGGTGGTCGAACACCAACGTTGATACCACAAAATCTCCTACCTGTCCTTAAATACTTCAAGAGTTTCCAATGTCCTGTACACATCACAATTTACTGTTATCTGGATTGTTAGAATAAGATACTCTCACTCGCGCATTGATGGCAGCATCGCAGCTCCAGTGTCAAGTTAATTTCTTTTTAAGGTTTTGAAATCATGATAGTTAAAAATGGTTAAAAAAACGTATAATTTTGTATTTATGGTTTTTAGACCGTACTAGTTGTAAACTGTTTCAAAACCGTAAAGGTAAAAAAAGTTCTAAACCATAAACTTTACTTTAATGGGCCAGGATAATTGAATGGACAGACTGCTGCCGGGTACTTAACTGTGATTTTCAAAGGAAAATTCTAACAGTGCTCAGTGCATGTAATCACGTTCTTCATTTACTTTTCCCTGTTACAGTTTTATTTACTTATTCAATTTTTCTCTTTTCGTTTGTTTACTAACACCACATAATTTCAATCGCATTTGTTGGATTCACCGCAAAACAATTTTGGCAAAAAAGCACATTTTTTAAATTATATTCCTACTAATTTTTTATTTTAGCAATTTCGTGTAATGTTTCGAAAGAGAACTACAGTTCTCTTCCTAAAAATATTTTTTTAGCTTACATTAGTTCGTTATTACATTAGTTATTAGAAATATTTTTAGCTTACATTAGTTCGTTATTACGTTAGAAATTTTCTTAAGAGACAAAATTAATCATATTTATTTAATAAGATTTTGTATTTCCTGGTCCAATTTTTATTTTACTTTACAAATAGCTTATACAATTTCTTATATTAATATCAAAATAAATACCCACAAGTCAAAAATTCATTTCCTTAACTCATAACTGTACACAGGAGTTTTGAAATAACCAAAGATGTGTTCTAAAGTTCCTTTTTCTAAAATGAAGTTGGAAAACATAAGCATACGAAACATTAAAATGAGTTAGAAAGAAACAAACAACAAATTATCGAAATCTGTCGAGTCACCAGTGATAAAAGCGGAATAAAAACATCAAATCTAGTCAGATTGCAACAAAAACTTGAAAGTGTTGTCTAATTTATTCAAACTCTCTGGGTTTATTTTCTGGAGATCAAACTTTCAGTCTTACTCTAGTTACTGATTCGTTGCAATTCAGTTTTTCTGTTTGATAGAATTTTTTTTCTTTATATTTTCTTGGTATTAACTTAAGACTTATGATGTCTATACCATTTTACTTCATTTTTGAAAAACGCTTTTAAAAATACATATTAAGGGTACTTTTTATACGGTGAACCACAAAAATACAAAGGACTTCGGAATTTGAGTGCTAAAAAACTGATAGAAACTTAGTTACCTCAGTAACTAAAATCAGTCTACTCTCTGTTTTTATACTCTTATTTTTCTTAATTATTTCGAAATTTACTCAAAAAGCTAATTCTCAGAATAAATGGTTGTTATTCAACTAAAAAAAAATTTTTTTTACTACCAGGCATAAATTGAAAAAAAAAGTTCCATTAAAATAATGGAAAACACCAGTAAATTAAAATATTGGAAAACAACATAAAAGTCACTAGCAATTAATGTCTATAACCTTGAGAATAAGCATCTTTTGCCTATAAATAATTTGAGAATTATTTTGGAATATCCATAACGTTCTGAATAATACTTTTTCAAGTAGATAATAATTAAAAAGGGATTGGCTTATTGCATGTGCATTTATTTTTTTTTTCTCCTTTGTTGTGAAAAACATTATGAAGTTAAAATAAGTTTTATAAAGAAACACGACATGATTATTATGTTGATTAAAAAAAGCAATGCAATTTTGTTACGCACGAGATTACGCAGTTTGAATGTTAAAATCACGCGATCCACTTTAGATTATTTAAATTATACTATTTTGATACTTTACTTAATATATAAATCCCTACGTTGTTCTCCTTGAAAAATAATTCACTCTTAGAACAATCTCAGATACAAAACTCTACAATTTGAAGATTCAACAATTTTTTTTAACTGTATTTTTTAATTTTTGACTATAATTTCTTCAAGAAATCACGTGATTTTCAACAAAACGATAATCTTAAATACTTGATAAAACTAATATTTAATCGTGTGTATACTTGGATCTCTTAGGATAAATTTTTTTAAATCTTATTTATTTCCTCTGCATTAAAAATCGTTTGCATTGTGTGACACGGGGTTGAAGATATAAGGAGGTTTGACAAGCAGGTTTTCCGGCTTCAAATCACGGCTGTTACTGAGTATTTGTTCAATCACATTTCTCTTTTTGTACTTCCTAATGACGTACATTAATTGATGTATTACATCCAAATAATTTTGTCGAAATCCCTTTCCTCTGATAATTAAAGATTGTAAATTCTTCAATTTTACGCTCGGAGCATCTCTCGGGAAAAATTTCCTCGTACTAATTGAAATTTAGAATAAATATTTTCAGACAAATCGAAATGCAGAAAAATTATGTTTCTACACACAAGAAAAAAGGCTGTTCAAAATCTGTTAGTGATTCACCTTTTTTTGTATGTTGCTTAGTTTCGATAGGAATATTTACTTCCAAATTGAATTCAGTAAAAGCAATTGCATATTTTTATATGATTTTGCAACGTTTTGTGCTTTTAGATACAACTGTTTTGGCAATAACATCCACAGTTAAAAACAATTCAGATGTTAGATTAACTTTTAGCGTAGTTTTTGGATTCACTTTTCAACTTTTAGCATATCATTCTTTGAAAAGCGAAAAGAAAAATATCCTTCTTCTTTTGAATACCATTAAAAAATTGAAAAAGTTAAAAGCATCGAGTGAAAGATTAAAGAAATCGAATGGAGTGGATTTATTGGTTTCTTCAGTTATTATAGTTCCAATTATATTTTATACTGTATTTCTAATAATAATGAAGAAGCAATTAGCGGATATTTATTCTTTTAACTATATGCATAAACTTAAAATCGATAACGAAATCTTATCAAAAATCTGCCTAGTTGTCAACTTGTACGTAGTATGCGCTTTTCCAATGGTTGGCTTTGGAATAATATTATCAGTTTTTATAAAATTCTGTCATTTCGCTGCGTCCTTACAGAGAGAATATTTAACAGATTTTGAAAAATCTCTCAAATCTCAAGATTTTCTTACACGGCAAAGCCAGTATGAGCTGACTGAAAGATTTGCTGACATAATTCACTTCTTAAAAAAAATGCAAGAAACCTTTTCTAACAGCTCTTTCTACATGTGCGCCAGTTGTATTTGCTACATGTTTATGTTGTTTGCTTTATTACACGCAGGCCAAAAACCGGAGTTGTTAACACATGTAATATTTTTACTTGAATTTGTTTTTTACTTCGCGTATTACACCACTTGCTTAATTGTAATCCACTTGTGTGCTGGTGAGATTCCAATTCAAATGCAGAAGGTCAGAGACGCATTTTACGCTGAATACATAAAGCTTCGTGTAAAGTCTAATTCTGAAGCATTGTTTTTAAGAGAATCCCATTTTAAAGAACTTGTTGATTTGCCTGTAATAACACTGTCAGGCTCTTCCGTTTTATTTTACACAAAAGCAAATCTTTTTGCTTTGTTGAGTGCTTTTGTATCGTTTGGTATTATCATAGTAAGCTTAGAAAAGTAACGCGAGATTTTCAATTCTTTTAACGCTTGGCATAATAGTAAGCTTAAGACAATAACACATCTTTTATGTATATAAAACCCTGCATCGACTGGCGATTGGCATCACTCAACCTATGGTAAGAAAATACGTAGGATAAAAGCACCACATCTTTCTATCCAGAAGACATTTAACTCTCTCCCTAAATTCACCCTCATTTCTCTCAGAAAAAGATGAAGAGTACATAAAAAAGTAGTTGAATTTTCAAGTATCATTTACAGTGAAAGGTGTTTGTCTGAAATTATCTAAAATATTGAATATTCAGAAAAAACACTATTTTGTTTGTCTGTTATAACTACACTGTATAAATTTCGGTTCATAGTTGAAACATTCACAGTGTTGAGGTAAACTAAGATTGTTTACAGTGCATGTAGTCACGTTTTTCATTTATTTTTCCCAGTTATAGTTTTTTTAAAAATTATTATATTTTCTTTTTGTTCAGTTGTTTACTGGTAACTCATAATTTCAGGCGCATTTGAATCAATTTGATGGATTTATTGTGAAAACAACTCTTTGAAAACAGCACATATTTAATAATATATATTCTTACTAATTCTTTTATTTTGGTAATTTCATGTAATTTTTTGAAAGAGAATTACAGCTTTCTTCTTAAAATTATTTTTAGCATATATCAGTTCGCTACATCAAAAATGGTTACAACTATACACCAAAATTTTTTACTGTGTACTTTTTCATTTAAAAGCTTTTAAATTACGTTAGAAATTTTCTTAAAAAACAAAATTAATCATATTTATTCAATAAGATTTTGTATTTTCTAAACCGATTTTTTTTTACTCATTTAAAAAAAAACTTATAAATTTTTTTTATATTAGTATCAACATAAATACCGACCGATCAATGATTAATTTCCTAAATATTATCTGTACACAGGTGTTTTGAAATAACCCCTACGGAATAAGTATTTTAATTTTCATTTCAAAAATGAAGTGAAAAAAGACATAAACATCAGGAACTGTGAATCAAGTTAGAAAGAAATAAAAAAAAAGTTATTAAAATTTGTCGATTCACCAGTGATAAAAGAGGAATAAAACAACAAATCTAGCTTAATTTTTACAAAAACTTGGTAGTTTTTCTAATTTCAAATCCTTTCAGTTCATTTTCTGGAAATCTAATTTTCAGTCTTATTCAAGTAACTGATTGAAATAACAAAAACGGAATAAGTATTTTAAATTTCTTTTCAAAAATGTAGTAAAAAAGATATAAACATCAGGAACTGTGAATCAAGTTAGGAAGAAATAAAAAAAAAGTTATTAAAATTTGTCGATTCACCAGTGATAAAAGAGGAATAAAAACATCAAATCTAGTTTGATTTTTACAAAAACTTTTTCTCGATAGATTTTTTTTCTTTACATTTTCTTTGGGCTAATTGGAGACTTTTAATTTCTAGACCATTTTACTTCCTTTTTGAAAAAAGCTTTCGAAACTACATATTAAGGATGATTTTTTTGAAGGGGAACTACAGAATTACAAATGGGAAGTCGGAATTTGAGTTCTAAAAAACAGAAATAAACTTAATTACCTCAGTTATAAAAATCAGGTTACTCTCTGTTTTTATACTTTTATTTTCCTTAATTATTTCGAAATTCATCCGAAATGGTAATTCCCAGAACAAATGTTTCTGTAAGTTTTTTTTTTTTTTTTTTTTTTTTTTGTTAAGTTTATGCCTGGTTGTAATAAATACTATCAAGTTGTTTTCCTTGCAAAATAATTCATTATTAGAAACACTCTCAGTTACAAAACTCTTCTTTTTGAAGATTCACAAATTTTTGAGTTGTATTTTGTAATTTTTGACTATAATTTCTTCACGAAATCACGTGATTCTCAATGAAATGGTAAATCTCAAACGCTTGACGTAATTGATATTACTTCGTGTGTATACTGGGACCTCTTAGGGCACTTTTCCATCTTTATTATTTCATCTTCATTCAAAATCATTTGCATTGTGTGACAAGGGTTTGGAGGTATAACGAGGATTGATAAGCAGGTTTTCCGGCTTTAAATCCCGGCTGATAATGAGTATTCTTTCAATCACATTTTTCTTTTCGCACTTCCTTATGACGTTTGTTAATTGATGTGTTACGTCCAAATAATTTTGTCGAAATTCGTATCCTCCAAAAAGAAAAGATTGTAAATTCCTCATTTTTACGCTCGGAGCATCTCCCGGGAAAAGATTTCGTCAAAAATGGAGAAAATTTTATGATTGAGTATCCACTTATTACAGTAGAATTTAGAATAAATATTTTAAAAACATTGCAAATTCTTCAATTTCCAAATATTTTAAAACAAATCGAAATGCAGATAAATTATGTTTCTACACACAAAAAGAAATGCTGTTCGAAATCTGTCGATGATTCGCCTTTTCTTGTTTGTTGCTTAGTTTCGATAGGAATATTTACTTCAAAGTCGAATCCAGCAAAAGCAATTGCATATTTTTATATGATTTTGCTACATTTTGTGTTTTTAGATTCAAGCATTTTGGCAATAACATCTGCAATTGAAAGTGATTCGGATATCAGAGTAACTTTCAGCGTTGTTTCTAGATTCATTTTTCAACTTTTAGCTTATCATTCTCTGAAAAGAGAAAAGAAAGACATCCTTCTTCTTTTGAATATCATTAAAAAACTGAAAACATCGAGTGAAGGATTAAAGAAAACGAGAGGAGTGGATTTATTGGTTTGTTCAGTTATTATAGTTCCGATTATATTTTATACTGTATTTCTAATGATAATGAAGAATGAATATGTGGATATTTACTCTTATTACTATACGCATAACCTTAAAATCGACAACGAAATCTTATCAAAATTAAGCGTTGTTGTGCACCTATATGTGGTATATGCTTTTCCAATGGTTGGCTTTGGAATAATATTATCAGTTTTTATAATTTCTGTCATTCCGCCACGTTTTTGCAAAGAGAATATTTATCAGATTTTAAAAAATCACTCAATTCCCAAGATTTTCTTACACGGGAAAACCAATATGAACTGACTGAAAGATATGCTGATATAATCCACTTCTTAAAAAAAATACAAGAAACCTTTTTTCACAGTTCTTTCTACATGTGCGCCAGTTGTATTTGCTCCCTGTTTTTGTCGTTTGCTTCATTTCTTGCTCGCCCATACCCTGAGTTGTTAACACATGTAATATTTTTAGTTAATTTTGTTTTTTTCTACGTGTATTACACCGCTTCATTAATTGTAGTCTACATGTGTGCTGGCGAGATTCCGATTCAAATGCAGAATATCAGAGACGCATTTCACGCTGAATACATAAAGCTTAATGTAAAGTCTAATTCTAATGCATTACTTTTAAAAGAATACCATTTCAAAGAACTTGTTGATTTGCCTGAAATAACATTGTCAGGCTATTCTGTTTTATTTTACACAAAAGCAAATCTTTTTGCTTTGTTGAGTGCTTTTGTATCGTTTGGTATTATCATAGTAAGCGTAGAAAAATAACACGAGCTTTTCAACTCTTTTAACTCTTGTCATAATCATAGTAAGCTTAAGAGAATAACACATATTTTATGTATATAAAACCATACATCGACTCGGGATTAGCATCACTCAACCTATGGTAAGAAAATACGTAGGATAAAAACACCACATCTTTCTATCTGGTAGACATTTAATTCTCCCCCTAAATTCATTCTCATTTCTCTCAAAGAAAGGAGAAGAGTACAGAAAAGGGTAGCTGAATTGTCAGGTAACATCAATGGCGAAAGTTTTTTGTCTGAAAATATCTAAATATTGATTTGTGCTTTTTTACTTCATGTATTACATTGTAATTTACACTTCATGTAACTAAAATTGCTCACAGTGCATATAATCACGTTCTTCATTTACTTTTCCCTGTTGTAGTTTTATTCACTTCGTTTGTATGCTGGCAACACATAATTTCAGGCGCATTTGATGGATTCATTGTAACATATTTTTAATAATATATTTGCTCTAGCTATTTATTTTGTCAATATCATATAATTATTTGCACGAGAACTACAGTTTTCGATTTAAAAATATATTTAGTCTAAGCAACACTAAAAATGATGGCACTAAAATTTACATCAATTATATATCAATTATATTCCAATTAATTATACACCAAAAGTTTTTACTGTGTACTTTACTGTAAAGTTGTTCTTAAATTACGTTAAAAATTTTCTTCAAAACAAAATTAATCATATTAAATCAATAATATTTTGTATTTTCTGAGCAAGTTTTTATTTTACTCATTTAAAAAAATAGCTTATATAATTTCTTATATTAGTATCAAAATAAATACCGACCAATCAATGATTAATTTCCTAAACTAATATCTATACACTTGTGTATTTTTAAGTTCCTTGTCAAAAATGAAGCAAAAAAAAAAAAAAGCATCAGAGACTTTAAGTTAGAAAGAAACAAAGAAACGTTATTGAAATCTGTCGAATCACTAGTGATAAAAGCGGAATAAAAACATCAAATCTAGTTTGATAGTAACAAAAACTTGATAGTGTTTCTAATTTCAAACCCTCTGGGTTTTCGTTCTGGAAATCAAACTTTCAGTCTTATTCTAGTTAATGATTCGTTTCAATTCAATTTTTTTTGTTCAATTGATTTGTTTTATTTTTCTTTATATTTTCTTTGTATTAATTTAAAACTTATAATGTCTATATCTTTCTACTTCATTTTCAAAAAAAGCTTTTACGAATACATATTAAGTTTAGCTTTTATATGGAGAACTACAGAAATACAAAGGGACATCGGAATTTGAGTTCTAAAAATCTGATTGAAACTTAATTACCTCAGTAATTAAATCAGGCTACTCTCTGTTTTTATACTCTCATTTTCCTTAATTATTTAGAAATTCATCATAAAAGCTAATTCACAGAATAAATGTTTGTTATTCAACTAAAAAAAGTTTTTTTGCAACCAGGTATAAATTTTAAAAAAATTTCCAGGAAACCAGCAACTTGATCAATTAATGTTTAAAACCTTGAGAATAAGCTTCTTTTGCTTATGAAATAATTTTCGAGTTCTTCAGGAGGATCGACAAAGTATTAAGTAATACTTTTTTATAATTTATTCCGAAGATAATTCTTTAAAAAGGGTTTGAATTATTGAATGTGCATTTAATTTCCCTTTCATTTGTTATGAAAGACATTAGGAAGCTCAGTTAAGAATTTGTTCTTCAGAGACATGAACGATAATTATGTTGATTAAAAAAAGAACAATGCAATTTTGCTTCAAAAGAGAGCACGCAGTTTGAATGTTAAAATCACGCGATCCATTTAAGACCATTTAAATTATATTAACAAATTATTTTGATACATTACTTTGTATATAAATACTATCAAGTTGTTTTCGTTGCAAAATAATTCATTATTAAAACACTCTCAGATACAAAACTCTCCTATTTGAATATTCACAAATCTTTTAGTCGCATTTTGTAATTTTTGACTGTAATTTCTTCACGAAATCGCGAGATTTTCGATGAAGCGATTTAATCTCAAATACTTGACAAAATTGATAGTCATTCGTGTGTATACTGGGATCACTTCGCGGGCTTTTTCTTTTATCTTAAATAGTTCATCTTCTTTCAAAATTGTTTGCATCGTGTGACAATGGGATGGAGGTATAACGAGGTTTGACGAGCAGGTTATCCGACTTTAAATCCCGGCTGATACTGAGTACTCGTTCAATCACATTTTTCATTTCGTACTTCCTTTGTTAATTGATGTGTTACGTCTAAATAATTTTTTTCGAAAATCGTATCCTCCAATAAGAAAAGATTGTTAATACTTCAATTTAACACTCGGAGCATTTCCTGGGAAAACATTTCGTCAAAAGCGGAGAAAATTATCTGACTGAGTATCCATTTATTACAGTGATATTTGGTATAAATACTTTTATAAAATTATAAATTTTTGAATTTCACGCTCGGAGCTTCCTTAGGGAATTGATTTCGTCAAAGTTGAGTTCCCTCTTATTACAGTGAAATTAAGAAAAAATACTTTAAAACAAATCGAAATGCAGAAAAATTATGTTTCTTCACACAAGAAAAAATGCTGTTCAAAATATGTTGGTGATTCACCTTTTCTTGCATGTTGCTTAGTTACGATAGGAATATTTACTTCAAAATCGAAATCAGTAAAAGCAATTGCATATTTTAATATCATTTTGCTATATTTTGTGTTTTTAGATTCAAATATTTTGGTAATAACATCTTTAGTTGAAAACGTTATGGATGTCAGAGTAGCTTTTAGCGTTGTTTCTGGATTCATTTTTCAACTTTTAGCTTATCACTCTTTGAAACGAGAAAAGAAAAATATCCTTCTTCTTTTGAAGATCATTAAAAAATTGAAAAAGTTAAAAATGTCGAGTGAAGGATTAAAGAAATCGAGGGGAGTGGATTTATTGGTTTGTTCAGTTATTATAGTTCCGATTCTATTTTATACTGTATTTCTAATAATAATGAAAAAGGAATACGCGGATATTTTCTCTTATAACTATATGCATAAACTTAAAATTGATAGCGAAATCCTATCAAAATTCTGCCTTGTGGTCAACCTGTATGTACTATGTGCTTTTCCCATGGTTGAGTTTGGAATAATGTTAACAATTTTTATAAAATTCTGCCATTCCGCTACGTCCTTGCAAAGAGAATATTTAACAGAATTTGAAAAATCACTCAAATCGCAAGATTTTCTTACGCGACAAAACCAATATGAACTGACTGAAAGATATGCTGACATAATTCACTTCTTAAAAAAAATACAAAAAACCTTTTCTCACAGTTCTTTCTACATGTGCGCCAGTTGTATTTGCTACATGTTTATGTCGTTTGCTTCATTTCTTGCTAGTACAGATTCAGAGTTTCTAACACATGTAATATTTCTTCTTGATTTTGTATTTTATTTCATGTATTACACCGCTTCCTTAATTATAATCTACATGTGTGCTGATGAGATTCCGATTCAAATGCAGAATGTCAGAGACGCATTTTACGCTGAATACATGAAGCTCCGTGTAAAGTCTAATTCTAAGGCATTGTTTTTAAGAGAATCCCATTTGAAAGAACTTGTTGATTTGCCTGACGTAACAATGTCAGGCTCTTCGGTTTTATTTTACTCAAAAGCCAATCTCCTTGCTTTGTTGAGTGCTTTTGTTTCATTTGGTATTATCATAGTGAGCTTAGAAAAATAGCGCGAGAGTTTCTGCTCTTTTAATCTTGGCATAAGCATAGTACGCTTAAAAAATTAAACAATATTTTTAGCTTTTGTATCATTTGGCATAATCATTGTAAGCTTAAAACAGTAACACATATTTTATGTTCATAAATTCCAACATCGACCTGGGATTGTTATCATTCAACCTATCGTTAGAAAATACATCGGATACAAATACCATTCTTGCCTGTCTAGAAGACTCCCCCTTAATTCACCCTCATTTCTCTAAAAGAAAGGGGAAGAGTACGGAAAGAGTAGTTGAATTGTCAGGTATCATTTATAGTGAAAGATTTCTGTCTGAAAATACTTAAAATATTGATTTTTGTTTTCAACTTCATGTATTACATTGCAATTTACTTCGTGAAACTAAAATTGTTCACACTGTTTGTTATAAATGAGTCGGAAAATATGAATAAATAGCAATTTATTAAATGTTATTTTGCCATATTCAAACGATACAGCCAAATAACCATAAATAAGATGGTATTCAAACTGCTGACTGTGAATAATATCGTTTATTAACTGCTTCCACCTATTACGGCTAAACAGCCAGAATTATATTGCACCAACTAAACCAACTTCATGAAACCGCATCGTTCCTTGCGGCTGGGTACATATTATAGCCGAGAGGGTTAACCTGTCAACCTCATGACTGATAGAACGGGAGGTGGTTGAATCCCAGCGCTGACACCACAAAATCTCCTAAATTTTCTTGAACACCTGAAGAATTTCCAATGTCTTGTGCACATCTTAATTTACTGTTGTCTGGATTGTTAGAATAAGATACTCTCACTCAAGCTTTGATGGCAGCACCGTAGCTCCACTGTCAAGTTAAATTTCTTTTTAGGGTTTTGAAATCATGCTAGCTAAAAATGGTTTACAAAAAAAAGGAATAATTTTGTATTCATGGTTTTTAGACCATACTAGTTGTGAGCTGTTTCAAAACCGTAAAGGTAAAAATTGTTCTAAACCATAAACTTTACGTAAATTGGACAGAATAATGGACTGGACAGACTACTGCCGGTTATTTAACTGTGATTTTCGAAGGAAAATTCTAACAGTGTGCATGTAATCACGTTCCTCTCTCACTTTTCCCTGTTATAGTTTTATTTACCAATTTAATTGTTTTCCTTTCATTTGTTTACTGACAACACATAATTTCAGGAGCATATGAATCAATTTGATGGATTCATTGCAAAACAATTTTAGCAAAAAGGCACATTTTTAATAATATATTCCTACTAATTTTTTAGTTTGTCAATTTTATATAATTTTTTGAAGGAGAACTACTGTACTCAACTTGAAACAATATTTAGCTTATGTCGTCCGTGGATCGAGATTCAGACAGAAAGTAAAGGTTTATTAACAAAAAGCAAGCAAACATATACAAATTTAAAAAGAACGCCATCTGGAGTTATATAAAAAAAAAAGACTTCGTAGCAATCCTTCCCTGGGAATGACAACAATCTCCCCCTGCAAGAAGGATTTTACTTTTTAACACAAATAACAATATACATAAAAAATATTAATTCTCTTAATGTAAATTTCAAATTAAGCTTATTTTTTCCAAAGAGAAAATAAACTTCGCAAAAGTTACAGCTTTAGTTAAAAAATCAGAAATATTATCATTTTTATTCTTATAAACAGTTTTTAATATTTTATCTTCAATCATATCTCTCACAAAATGAAATTTAAGATTTACATGCCTGGTTTTGTTTGAAGATTTACCATTATTCAATCCGTCAATAGCTGCTTCTTCTTCTTTGGCTTGACAGCTCAGGATGGGCCCTTGCCTTCGGCAGAGTTGAACTCCAGGCTCTTCTACACTTGGCCATAGACATCCAATTTGTGACTTTTAGAGTATTTAAATCACTTTCGAGGCAGTCGAGACAACTAAGTCTAGGTCTTCCTCTTTTTCGAGTCCCTAATGGTCTGGCAGAGATCTTTTTTAAAACGCGGTTATTATCCATTCTTGATAGGTGTCCCGACCATCTGATTCTCTGAAGTAAAGTTCGGAGTTAGTTCTTCTTCTCCAGATATTGTTACATTTAAGGCCACCAAATATGCTTCTTAAAATTTTTCTTTCAAACACAGAAACAATGTGCTTTACTTTTTCTGTCGTTGTCCAAGTCTCAGCAGAGTAAGTAAGAATGGGTCTTATCAAACTTTTGTATATCAGAATCTTTGTTTTTCTTCTGATTAAGTTAGATTTCAGATACTTTTTAAGGCCGAAAAAACATCGATTAGCTGCTGTGACTCTACTACGGATCTCAGGCAGGATGTCGTTAAGACTATTGACTTCAGATCCCAAGTATTTAAAATTGTTCACGGTTTCAAATTTATAATCCCCAATTACAAGATAAGGGCTGGTATAATTGTTACAGGTCATATACTAAGTTTTGTACTGGTTGATTACAAAATGCATTCTGCAGGCTGCGGCCTCAAGTGAAGTAAAAGCCTCTTTTAGTGCCTCAGGAGTTCGTGCGACAATATCAATGGCGTCAGCGAATGCAAACATTTGGACAGATTTATTAAAGATTGTTCCGCGGGTATTTATATTCGAGTCTTTCACAATCTTTTGCAAAGCAATATTGAAAAGCAGACAAGCCAGAGCATCCCCTTGTCTAAGTCCATTAGCAACAACAATAGGATCGGTAAGATCATTCTGAACTCTGACTCTGAGTTTTGTTTCAGATAGGGAAATGGCTGTCAGATTGACGAGTTTCTCAGGTATTGCAAACTCTCTCATTGCTTCGAAGAGTAGATTTCTGTTAACGGAGTCATAGGCGGTCTTGAAGTCAATAAAAAGAAGGTGTGTTGCTATGCCAAATTCATTGGTTTTTTCCAAGATTTACCTTATGTTGAAGATCTGTTGTCGATCTTCCACTACGAAAACCGCATTGGTAATCGCCTACAATCAACACCTCCTAGAAGTATGAAGGCCTCAGCACGGATTAATTTAGTAGTCCGATGTGACGAAGTTAACTGCGCAGTTGATGAAAAATAAGAAAGATGTCATTACGTTCGGGGCACTAAGCTGCGCAGTGGTTGGAAATACGATATATGTCATTACGTTTGGACTACTAAAGGATATTTATGGTAACCCGTGCAGAGGCCTACTCTTTTCTAGGAGGTGTTGCTACAATGCTGTCAGCGTAGGTTACCAGTCACATGGAGAGTATATTGGAAAAAAGTTTGTAAAATACACAAAGGAGACTAATTCCCCTATAGCTAATAGCTGCTTGGCTATCAGAAAATATAGTAACCGGAGCATCAATAAATTTTTTGCTGTTCAGTTCATTTAACATATTTATTATCCACGTAAGTTCTCGAGCTGTGTCAGCTGCAGCAAATAATTCAGCCAGTTGTTTCTTTTAATGCAAATGTTTGATTAAGTATTGAAATAATTTCCTTGTATAATTTCGAATTATTAGAAAATATTGCCAAATCATCTACGTATACACAAATTGCGAAAAAATCATTATCATTAATTTTAGTAAATACGCAATTGTCAGATGCAAGTTGAGTGAGACCAATCTTTTTAAGTTCATTCTTTAACTTTATATGCCAATTTCTACCAGATTGAGGTAGACCATAAATACTTTTATTTAATTTGCGCACTTTATTTTTACCATATTTATCTTCTAAACCTGGAGGTATTTCCATGTATACAGTTTCATCAATATCACCATATAAATATGCAGTTTTAATATCAAAAAACTTAACAAATAAATCCAATTTTGCTGCTAAATAAATTAATAGCCTAAATGATTCAATATTTACCACAGGTGAATATGATTCAGAATAATCAACGTTTTTTATTTGATTAAAATCAGCTGCAACCAGTCGCGCTTTAAAAATTTTGTTATTATTTTGTTTATTATCGTCATTTTTAATTGTGTCCACCCATTTACTTATAATTATTTTTTCCTTCTTAGGCCTCTCAATTAATTCGAAAACCTCCGTCGAAAGAAGTTCATTTTCCATTGTTGTTTTCCACTCCGAATGTTTATTACTATTTATTGCCGGGTCATAATTTTGAGGAATCCTTTCAAGGCTAAGTTCGCGTTCACGGATATTTTATTCTTTCAGAATGTTTTAATTCCGGAGTATTATGATTATTTTAGTTTTACGAATCGGTACTTTCTTGAGACGATTTCTGAGAAAAAGAATGTTCACTCCTTGATTCGGTTGGAGGGGAGTTTTGGGTTTCAGTTTCGATTTGCGGTTGAGATATATTAAACTGGGTCAAATTCTCAATGTTCCATATGCTACACTCATTTTTGTTTGTTAGAAATTTACTTCCTCTTAATGATTCGTTAAATTTAACAGATCGCTCTTCAATTACAATATTTTTATCGACATCATATATTCTATAAGCGCGCCTTTCTCTAGAATACCGACGAAAATCCCACGTTTTCCCGGAACATCAAATTTATTTCGGAATTGTTTAGGTATATGAAAATAAACGATGCATCCAAATACCTTTAAGTAGTTAAGTTTAGGTTCTTTTCCTGACCATATTTCAATCGGAAGATTTTGTTTACTTTTACGCGGTGTAAGATTAGAAATGTGAGTGCTAAAATTTATCGCTTCGGCCCAAAACTTTAATGGTAATTCACTTTCATATAAAATGTCCTAATTCTTTCTACTAATACACTTACGACTCGCTCAGCACGCCCATTTGACGGTACTGTTTTTTCATGTATGATCCCGTATTTTTCTAAAAAAAACTATCAATCTCGTTATTGACAAATTCTAGATGGTTATCTGTTCTGAATCTTTTAATTTTCTTATTCATTAAATTTTCATACCTTTCTTTAAACATACAAAACATTTCAAATACATCATTTTTATGCTTCAAAAAATATGAAAAGTACATCCCAGAAAAATCATCCACTAGAACTAAAAGATATCTTGAATTCCCTAATAAATCACAATTTATTGGGTCTGCTAGGTCCGCATGAATTAACTCTAATATAGAATTACTTTGTGCGATATTAATTGTTGGATGATTCTTATGGGTTACTTTACATATGTCACAAGATTCACAATGATAATTTTCAAAATCTTTAAAATTTATGCCAAGGACATTTTACATTTTAACCATGTATTGCGGATTTAAATGACATAGTCCTTTATGCCAAATATTATAAGTGTCCAAATTACTTACTTCATTACATTCTAACTCAGAATTATTTAAATCGTTATAATCAAAAAATTTAGGTGAAACGTTATTACAGGGTTCCATTAAAATTTCAAAACGATTTTTTACTTTTACAGCTTTTAAAACAATGCGATTGTCATTACTTAAAACCAAAATATTATTACCTTTAGATTCTATTTTATAACCTTTATCAATTAATTTAGATACTGAAATTAAATTGTTTCGTAAATCTGGTACAAATATTACATCATATATTGTTAGATTTTTTCTGCAATTATCAACTGTTGTAGCTTTTACAATACCAATTCCTTCAGAAATTAAATTTGACTTCTTTCCTGCTAATTGTATTATTCCATTAATATAACTTACGTTTTCAGAAAAGTTTAAATCTTTTTAATGTTAAATCACACATGGTTTAAAGTTAAGTTAAATCACACATGGTAATGTGTGAAGTAGCACCAGAATCCATTTTGAAAACAGTTTTGTTTTTACCGGTAGCGCTAGAATTTACGTGATGTTGTTCTTGTTCAGAGGTAAGTGCGAAATTTTCACTAGAATGTTTATCCTGGTTTTCAAATGCACAATGAGCGTTATTGTTTTTGGTTTTCTTCATATCCGATTTATAGTTCGTAAATGTCCTTTTTTCTTGAGATGTTTGGTTTTGATTTCCCTCGTTCTTGTTTCGGAAATAGCAGTCTTTAGCTAGGTGATTCGTTTTATAGCAGATGAAACATTTCTTCCTGCTTCCATTTCCATATTTATATTTTACTCCGAATGCTTCTGTTCGTCTAGGAATATCATTCTTTAATTTTGATAAGATGTTTTCTTCTTCCCGCAGTATTTCTAAAATTTCATGCATTTGTTTTTTACGTTGGGTTTTCAGGATTTCTTTTATTTTTGCAAATTTTCTTCTTAATCCTCTAACAGTATAATAAACAAGTTCTCTTTCAGAAATTTTCAATCCCAGTGATGAGCATTTCGTTTGAAGTCCTTGTGATCTTGCAATATAGTCTGAAACATTTTCTTTTTCTTTCATTTCAAGATTTTTTTACTTCGTTACTTGCATCGATTTTTCGATCTTCTGTTTTACCAGTAAATGTGCTTTGAATTTTTTCCCATAGAATTCATGCGTTAGTTTCGTTTGCGAACTGAAGACTTTGGTCATCAGAAAGCGATAGTTGTATGTATGCAACTGCATCATCATTGTTTAGTGTTCATTGTTCTCGCAATTTTGGATCAACGGGGGCTTCTTCAGTTAGCACATTTGCAATTTTCTTAAGTGTCAGCAAAGCCTGGATTTTAATACTTCATTGATAGAAGTTGTCATTGTTCAGCAGTGGGATACTCGGCAGATCCAGATTCATTTTGGAATCCAAACGAAGTATGTCACAGCGAAACTAAGTGAAACTTTTTACTGCGTCATAATTTTCAAACCACAGCCGTGCTGCCAACGTAGTCCGTGGATCGAGATTCAGACAGAAAGTAAAGGTTTAATAACAAAAAGCAAACAAACACATATAAATTTAAAAAGAACACCATCTGGCGTTATAAAAAGAAAAAAGACTTCGTAGCAATCCTTCCCTGGGAATGACAACAGCTTACATTAGCTTACTACACCAAAAATGGTTACAACTATACACCAAAATTTTCTGTTGTGTACTTAACTATATGGAGGCTTTTGAATTACGTTCGAAATTTTCTTGTAAAACAAAATTAATCAAATTTATTTAATGAGATTTTGTATTTTCAGATCCGATTTTTACTTTACCTTATAAATAGCTTATGCAGTTTCATATATTAATATTAAAAAAAATACCCAGAAATCAAAAATTAATTTCCTTAACTGATAACTGCACACAGTTGCTTCGAAATAACCAAAGATGTGTTCTTAAGTTCCTTTTCAAAAATGAAGTCGAAAAACATAAACATAAGAAACATTAAAATAAGTTAGAAAGAAACAAACTATTGAAATCTGTCGAATCACTAGTGATAAAAGCGGAATAAAAACATCAAATCTAGTTTGATTGTAACAAAAACTTGGTAGTGTTTCTAATTTTTCAAACTCTCTGGGTTTATTTTTTGGAAATCAAACTTTCAGTCTTATTCTAGTTACTGATTCGTTGCAATGCAGTTTTTTTGTTCAATAGTGAATTTCAATAACTCTCACAAATGGACTGTACACTTTTAATTATTTTATTTAACACTATTTTTACACAAATATTTTCACTGTTGTGTAAACACATCCGCTTAATTGCGGAACTCAATAAACACTAATTGAAATATTTAGAACTCTAAGAGATGGCGCTTGTGTCGCAGTGGGCACAAACATCCCGCCCCACATTGACATGTTTACATTCAATTACTCACTCTAATTTAATAAAATGCAATTAATGAAAATAAAACAAAAACACAATATAACAATAACATTGAATCACACACACAAAAATTATACATTAATAGGTAAAATACAAATTTTTGAAATGGGGCGTTTGAAAATTCCTGATTGAGTTTTGACTTTTACGACTCTTACATGTTTATCACTGCCAAAATAAAGCTCAATTATTCTACCTAATGCCCATTTTTGCGGGGGTAGATTTTCATCCTTAAGGAGAACTAGCTCATTAATTTTTACATTATCCTTTTTTACCATCCACTTGGACCTCTGTTGCAAATTGTTGAGGTATTGTATGTGCCATTTCTTCCAAAAGATTTGAACTATTTTAGTTAATTTCTTCCAATTAGACAGTTGATTGTCCTTATTTTGACTTAAATTTGGTTCTACAATAGCGTTTAAAGGTCTACCGATTAAGAAATGAGCAGGAGTTAATGCATCATAAACATCAGAATCAGGTGACAGAGGTACAAGTGGTCGCGAATTTAGAATTCCTTCTATTTGGGTTGTTACAGTGAGGAATTCTTCGTAACTCAATCTGGAATTGCCCACAACTCTTTTAAAATGAAATTTAAAAGCTTTAACGCCACTTTCCCACAGACCACCGAAATTGGGTGCTCTCGGTGGGAGAAAGTGCCATTCTATTCCCTCAGTTGTTAAATAGTTAGCCAAGCAATCGTCTGGTTTTACAACCAAATTATGTAATTTTGATAATTCTTTGTTGGCTGCTGTGAAATTTGTGGCATTGTCCGAAAACAACTTAGAACATAAACCCCTACGAGCCACAAATCTCTTTAAACACGCAACAAAGGCATTTGAGGTTAGATCCGTTACTAATTCTAGGTGTATTGCCTTAGTCACTAAACACACAAAAATGCAAACATAAATTTTATGATAAATTCCCTTCCGTTGATGTTTGTACTTTATAAAAAATGGACCACAGAAATCTGTGCCCGAGCAATTGAAAGGAAAATCAGGAGTTACTCTTTCTTTCGGGAGATTTCCCATTAACTGTTCAACTCCTAAAGGTTTTACTTTAAAGCAATCAATGCAATCGTGCACAATTTTCCTGCACGTTGCTTTACCCTGAACAGGCCAAAATTTCTGTCTAACATAATGTAGTAAAGCAGTAGGCCCTAAATGAAAATATCGTTTGTGAAAGAACTCTAAAATTAGCCTAGTTAATTTATGACCTTTAGGCAGGATAATTTGAAATTTACTATTAAATTCTACATTAGCATGATTTATTCTGCCATTTACTCTTAACACTCCTTCTTCATCTAAAAAAGGATTTAAATTTTTTATCTTACTTTTGTGTGGCACGTTTTGTTGAGCCCTTAAACACTGCAGATCTTCTGCAAACGCTATACCTTGTACGTTTTTTATCAGAAAGGTTTCACTCTTACTTCTTTCTTTCGTAGTAAGAGGCCCCAACATCCTATTTCCAGGATTCCTTACATTGTGGATAAATCTGAAAAGATAACTAATAACATGCAATACTTTAGAATAACTATTACTAATATCAAGTAATTCAAGAATAAAAGGGTTAGACGTCACAGTAAGCACAGGTAAGTTAATTTGTTCTAAATGTCTAATCTCGCAGGTGAACTCATCATTTAGGATCGATGAAGGAATTTCCCGATTGGGATACTCTCGCTCATTCAGAAAATCAGGTCCCTTGAACCACAGTTTATTTCCATTCAACTTCTCAGGATTCATCCCTCTGGAGATGAGATCCGCCGGATTGTTCTCAGAAGATACGTGACGCCATTGTTGAACTTGTGTCAAGTGTTGAATTGATGCTACCCGGTTCGCAATGTATGTTTTTAAATGAAACGGCTCTTTCCGTATCCAGGAGAGGACGATCATCGAGTCGCTCCACAGGAAAATGTCAGCTGATTCAAATTCTAAAGCACTTTTCACTTTGGTTATGAGTCTTGCCAAAAGGACTGCAGCACATAACTCTAATCTTGGAATGGTAACACGCTTAAGAGGCGATACCCTTGATTTACCACAAATCAAGTTCACTTCAAAGGTATCGTCTTTTGAATATGATTTGCAATAAATGACGCATCCGTAGGCAGATTCGGAAGCGTCCGTAAATCCGTGAAGCTCAATATGCACTGGATTTTCTATTAAAATGCATCTCTTAATACTGATGTTGTTAATTGATGGCAAAGCATTGCTGAAGCTTTCCCATTGTTGAGCCTCCATTTCAGGAAGCGGATCGTTCCAGTCAAGCTTAAGACACCACAATTGTTGTAAAAAGATTTTCGCTTTTGTGATCACCGGACCCAATATACCAAGAGGGTCGTAAATGCGTGCTATTATTGACAGCACTGATCTCTTTGTTGGTGGCACAGTACTTTCAATGGAAGTTTGGAACGCAAAATGATCATCGGCAGGTTTCCAAATTACACCGAGTGTCTTTGTCTCATCTTGGAAATTATAGTTATTGTCAGACCCTGTTAATTCCGGGTTGTTGCAGTACCACTTGTGCAGGAGCATGCCGCCACTATTTAAAACCTTTGATAACTCTGACTGCAATTTTTTTGCTTTACTCAAGGAGTCAGCACCACTTAAAACGTCATCGACGTAAAAGTCTTTTTCTAACACTGGACAAGCTAGAGGATAGTTGTTAGACTCATCTCTTGCTAATTGCAATAAAACTCTTGTGGCTAAGTAAGGTGCACTGGTTGTGCCATAGGTGACAGTTTTGAGTTCGTAGGTCTTAACTGGGTCATTTACCCCCTCCCTCCAAAGAATTCTTAAAAGTTTGGTTTGACTCTGATCAATTAAAATCATTCTATACATTTGTTTGATGTCAGCTACAAATGCATAAATATGTTTGCGAAATTTTGTTATTATTTTAAATAGATCTTCCTGAATAACTCCACCGTTATATTGTATAGAGTTGAGTGAATTACCTAAAGTTGTTGGTGAGGATGCATTAAACACGACACGAAGCTTTGTTGTCATTTTATCCGGGCGATAAATTCCTAAGTGTGGAATATAATAGGTTCCTGCTTCTTCCTCACATTCCGAAACTTCGGTCATATGACCTAATGTTTCATACTCATGTAAAAAATCTCTATACAAAGCTAAATATTCAGGATCTTTTAAAAACCGATTCCACAGAGAATTTAATTTTTTAAGCGCAATATCTTTTGATTTTCCCAAACACCTCGGATCATCTTTCAATGGCATTTTCACAATATACCTCCCCGTTTTATCTCTTTTAACGTTTTCCTCAAAGTGTTTTTCGCAAATTATTGCTTCTTTATTTTTGGGTACCTCACACTGCACCTCCTCTATATCCCAAAATTTCTCTATATTTTTGTTTAGTTCAGTATTATCCTGAATAAAACCACAGTGTACCCTTTCCTCTGATTCCATGGGAACGTTACCACAAGCCACGTATCCAAAAACTGTATTTTGAAAAATCAAAGTACCATTACGCGGATAAATTTGACCTGGCAGCAATAATTCGTAAAATATCTCAGCACTTAAAAGTACATCGATACGACTTGGAACATTAAAGTTTTCATCGGCTAGTTTAATAAACTCTAATTCAGGTAAATTTATCTTTATCATTTTTGACGGCATAAAATCTGTAATTTTAGGTACAATTAAAAAATCTAAATCTCTTTCAAAACTTCCCTCAAAATTAGAAATTGTAGCATTAACAAAGGATTTAATTGTTGTGAATGTATCACCTAAACCGCAAACCGTTATGTTTGTTTTTTCTTTCTTTAAGTTTAAGCTATTTGCACAATCTGAAGTCATAAAATTATTCATTGCACCCTGATCTAATATTCCACGGACTCTATATTTATTGCCTCGATTATCTTTCAATAAGCAATTAATCGTACTCAGCAAAACAGTTTTTCTCTGATTTATTACTCTCGATGAAAGAATCGGATTGTTTTGACTTTGAGTAGAGCCAGACGCCTGAAATATTGGTGCGATTGGCGAGAGAGTCGATTTGTTTACTCTAGGAGAGGGGGAAAGAAGTTCTCGACCTACAGCTGCCTCATTAGCATTTTCATTTTTCCCATTCTCAATACTTTCGTTTCTAGGATAATGTAAAGAGAAATGATGTCTTTTATTTTTTCCTTCTTGCTTGCATATTGAACAAGAAAATTTTGAATTACACTTACTCACTAAATGTTTTCCCAGGCAATTAAAACAATGGTTATTTTTCTTAATTACTTCTACTCTTTCAGAAACGGGTAATCCCCAATAATAATTACATTTATATAAAGGATGACTTTCCGATGAACACATGATACACTTTAAACTCTTGCTATCAGCTAAAAATGCTCTTGACATATTTCTCATATTAGACGATTTATGACTGTTGACCTCCGTTAAAGATTTTCCTCGCGAGACAAAAAATAAATCAGCTTCTTTGCCCAAACTTACGGGATCAAACCAGCCGCTAGACTGTCTAATGCTTATATGAGAAGCGGTTTCCTTATCTAAAGTTTGATATAATTTGTCCGATACAATTAATTGTTTTAGCTTTTCAAAATCAGACACTTCTCTCAATTTTAAGTAATAATTAAAACTAGTAGTTAAACGTGATGCAAATTGCAAATGGGTTTCATTTGTGTGCCTAGTAGTTTTCTTAAATTTTTCTAAACAATACTGGGGGGTCGGTTCAAACTCTCTCAATACAATTGTTTTTATTTTATCATAATCACTGAGTTCGTTATCACTTATGTAAGAAATTACGTTTGATGCTTTTTCGCCTAGTAAATTCAAAAGAATTTCAGCTTTGAATTTATCGGGTACATTTTTTGTTATAAAGGACCTTTCCAAGGATGCAAAAAATAAACCCCACCCTTCTGGCTGACTCGGAACTCTAATAGTTAAAGTTTTTATACTTTTTATTATCGAATCCAGCGATTCGCAATTCTCAACTTTGTTTTCAGAATGATTATCATTAGTTTTTTGAATTGGCTGCTTGCGCAACAATTCCAATTCAGCTTTCGCTCTCTCTAATTTTATTTGTTCCAATTGTAACTCTTGTTGTTTACTTTTCTCAAGTTCCTCTAATTCTGTTTTCCTATCATCTATTATCCCCTCGATTAGATCAGTTACCATATTAGGATCTGTTTTGTAACTCTCAGTATTTTTTATAAGATTGGTAAGATCTATATTTGTCATTTTATCACTGATTATCACGCCTAACTCAGTAGCGGCAAGTTGTAAGTCAACTTTTTTCGCTCCTTTAAACATTTTGCAAACAAAATACAATCACAAAATTAACATATATATCTTAACTCATATGGGTAAATACAGAATTTAACTGGGGGAGTAAATGACCAGAAAGTTCATGCACCTACTTCGTTCGACACTAGATGCTTATCCAAGAAGTTTCACTTTTGATTTTACAGTTTCACTTTGATTACGTCGTAACTTACGCACAATGAACATTAATTACACATCTCAAATTTAATCCATAGCTCACTAATCAGTCCGGTTTGTGCGGACCAGATGAATTTCAATAACTCTCACAAATGGACTGTACACTTTTAATTATTTTATTTAACACTATTTTTACACAAATATTTTCACTGTTGTGTAAACACATCCGCTTAATTGCGGAACTCAATAAACACTAATTGAAATATTTAGAACTCTAAGAGATGGCGCTTGTGTCGCAGTGGGCACAAACAAATAGAATTTTTTCTTCTTTATATTTTCTTGGTATTAATTTAAGACTTATAATGTCTATACCATTTTACTTCGTTTTTTAAAAAAGGTTCTTAACAATGCATATTAAGGGTAGTTTTTATATGGAGAACCACAGAAATACGAAGGAACGTTAGAATTTGAGTACTGAACAACTGATAGAAACTTAGTTACCTCAGTAATTAAAATCAGGCTACTCTCTGTTTTTATACTCTTATTTTCCTTAATTATTTCGAAATTCATCCGAAAACCTATATCCGTGAATAAATGTTTGTAATTCAACTAAAAAAAAGTTTTTTTATTACCAGGCATAAATTAAAAAAAAAGTTCCATTAAAATACTGGAAAACACCAGCTTGATCCATTTTCAGTCAATTATTATTTTCATCAAAAATTTTTTCAATGTTTAAAAAAAATGCATAAAAGTAACTAACAATTAATGTCTATAACCTTGAGAATAAGCTTCTTTCTCCTATAAATGATTTGAGAATTATTTAGGAAGATCCATAAAGTACTGAATAATACTTTTTTAAATAGATTGTTCAATATCTCAGAAATATAGCGCCAACTTGCAGGCGGCATCTTTGTCTCAGCATCCTCGCCACCGTTTCTTGTAACCCCTAACAGTTTAAAATTAGTTGTTGATCTTATAGCAATAGCGTAAGCGTAGCACCAATGATAATAAAATCTTAAATACAGTCCTATAGCTACTTTATTCATTTGTTATCAATTGAACCTGAATAGAAGTCAATCAATTGGTATCGAACATTAGTCATCTTTAATTACCGGAGATGGAAAAGGAGAAACTAAATAGTTAGATCGAAGCGTGCCGTCAAAGGTACCATAACGAAATTAGAAACTTACATAGATCAGTCGAAGGATCAGAATCCAACTGAATTAGAAGTGAAGCTTAAGCGTGTTGCACAATTACATCGAAAAGTAGATGAATTGAAGGATCAATATTACGGTTTAAAAGATGTAAGTGACCTAGAGATAACTGAAATAGAAACTGGTTCAGAAGGAACAGTAGACAGACTAGAACCTTTGGAGGTAAGAATTAAAGATATTCTTAACTCTTTGATGATTAAACCTTCAATAAATAATTGTGAAAATGAAATATCTCAGGCTGATTCGAAAACAAAGCTAGAAATTAAATTACCTGAGATACCACTACCGGTATTTCACGGTAAATTTGATGAATGGCCCAATTTTAAATCTCAATTTGATAACATTATAACTAAAAACAAAGATTTAAATGGTTCTCAAAAACTGCATTATTTGAAAGCGTCACTGCTGGGCGACGCTAAACGTCTCGAAACTGCTGACGATTCTTTTGAGTCACTTTTAAAGGCATTAGAAAATAGATTTGAGAATAAACGTCTCCTCACTGAGACTTACGTAAATCAAATTTTGGAAATTGAAAAACTTGTAAATGATCAGCTGGAGATATTAGAAACATGGTAGATATTTTAAAGAAAAATATCAGAGCCTTAAAGCTTCTAAATTTTGATCGTAATAATTTATCTGGCATACTTTTGCTCAACATCATTTTGAAAAAAGTAGATCGAGAAACTAGAAAACAATATGAACAAACAATCGCATCAAATAAAATACCAGAACTAGATAAGTTTTCAGAATTTTTAGAAAAAAGAAGCCAAATTCTTGATAGTATTAGTCGAACAGCTTCTACTTCAATTTATAAACATAAGCTAGCTGTTAATAAGAGTAAATCTTTCCTGAATTCGAATAATAATCCCAACTCTTGTGTAATCTGTAAATTACCACACATGATTTATAAGTGCAACACTTTTCAAAATATGAAGGTTTCGGATAGATTTAATGAAATAAAACGTTTAAATTTGTGTATTAATTGCTTAAAGAATAACCACAAAGGAAAAGACTGTAAATCGAATAATTCCTGCTTCGTTTACACGAAACGCCATAACACTTTATTGCATATTTATGAGATTTATTTCCCGCCTCCTACCTCCTCAGTTTCTACAATGCCAGGCGCCGATCAAACAACTGTCTCGCAAGTGCATGATTCATTCCCACAAGAACATTCGAACACTTTTTCAAATTATTTAGTATAAAAAAGGAAACAAAATATTCTCATGCCAACTGCAATTGTTTATATTAGAAATGAATTGGGAGACGATCCATGCAGAGCGATTTTGGATTCCGCATCTCATCTTTCTTTCTGTAAACAAAAATTAGCTAATAACTTAATGTTGAAAAAAGAAAAAATAATGCCTCTGTTTCTGGATTGAGCGATATTTCGGTAATTATCAAACAAAGGGTAACCACAGTAACTATAAAAACAATAGTGGGAGTTTTTCAACATGTTTAGAATTTTTAATTGTTCCTTCGATTACAAATTTGACGATAATTAATCCAGTTGGAGTATCGAATATAAAGATTCCATCGGACATTAATTTGGCTGATCCAGAGTTTAACACACAAAAAGAAGTAGAATTAATTATAGGTTGCGAGATCTTTTTTGAAATTTTAAAGCCTAATCAGTTTCGATCGGCATGTAGTCAGTGGCGTACGCAGAATTTTTTCAAGGGGGGTGTTCATAATTTTCTGAAACTACTAAGAGAAATTCGAGTCTGTTATAGTCTGCACTATTATTTCCCTAATTTAGACAGCTAGACAATTTTGACATATTATTTAGACAACATTGTTTAGTTAAATTTTGATTTTTTATGTTTAAGAACATAATGTAATATCTTCTGAAAAAAGTCCAATGTCATATGGGTGAGAGGTAACACTTTGAGGGCCACTTTCACATTCATCAGATTTTGTTATGCTAGAAACGTTTTCTTCAACGGAAGTATCACATTTCTGTACAACAGAAAAACTTACATTGGTACTAGATGCTGTCACCTCACTAATTTTTCAGGTAGTGATTTATTCTAAAAATAATTAAAAATTGCTAAATTGCTTTGACATCCTAAAGATCCAAGAACAGCAAATATATATATATATATATATATATATATATATATATATATATATATATATATATATATATATATATATATATATAAGCTCAAAATGAAGATAAAACAAAGTAAAATTATAGACAAATGCAAAAAGGGGGGGGGAATAATAATAAAAAATAACAAACAACTGATTAAAAAAATATCTAATGAGTTCTGTTGACTCGAAGCTTATGCGCAATAAATGAAACTTGTTGTTTTTCTTAACTTTCTTCTTGTTTTCTTGTATTTATTTATCTTGTTGTATATATTTATATCTATATAGGCCCAGAAATATCCGCTATGCTACGATCTCGGAGTTTCGAGCTGGAATGAATAACTTCAACGGGTACAGTATCTCCAATGGTATTGTTACTGATTTCTTCACTAGTCGAAATAGTGGCGACGACGGGTTCGGCGATTGAATGAACTTCTTGTTAAGACAAAATAAAACAGATTTAGCGACAAGCTCCGAAAGACAAGCGGCAGAGATAACTCGATCTAAGTCTGACTAACTAACTCCACTGTACTCCGTTCCCCCTTTTATACAATTTTTCACAGCATCTCCAAAATTCTCGAATTGTCTCAAAGATGACAGAACGTCTAGGATTCCAGAATCATCGCGTAAAGACCTCGCGAATGACAGCCAGTCTCGAAAACTATACTGGCAGGACAGAAAGGAACCAGTCCGTAACAGTATCACGTGAATTTGGTTTCAAAAGTACAACCCTATTATAGTAAATGTTTTTTCAGTATTCTGAGAAATGCCGTGAGAGAAAAAAAAGTAGGCATAAGGCAAATAAAAATAAATAGTCTTATAATTTTTACTAAAATTTTTATTTTTGCCATTTTTTCTGAGTTCAGGGGGGGTGTTTAAACCCCTAAACCCCTCCCTTGCGTACGCCACTGCATGTAGTAATTGGTAGTGTTGTTTCAAGAAACTGTATTTGGTTACATTGTCGTGGGGAGCTCCGATAATAGTGCAAATAGAGCGTATTGTGGATTAGCGCTTACTTCAGATATAAATTTAGAAAGCCTTGATAAACAGCTACAAGCATTTTGAAATATAGAAACTGTTGACGAGCCCTGTGTTGAACATAGTGTTGAATTTGAGCTCTACGAAACTCAATATAAAAGTACTCATTATCGAAATCATGAAGGGCGTTAAATAGTACAGTTGCCTTTGAAAGAGGATCCCCCTTCGCTCGATGATTCTAAAGCCGTTGCCGAAATGCGTTTAAATCAGTTATGGAAAAAACTGTTAAAAGATGACTTGCAGCATATGCAATTAGTTGTAGAATCTCTTGATGAAACCGCTTCATATTTTTTACCTTATCATGGTGTACTTCGCCCAGATAGTAAAACCACTAAGTTGAGGGTGGTATTTAACGCTTCCTCGGGTCTTTCTTTAAATGATATTTTGTACAAGGGCGGTACTATACAACAAGATTTATTTTCAATTCTTTTGCGATTCAGGCAACATGCATATGTGTTCACTCCTGACATTTCTAAAATGTTTAGACAAATTTTGATTCACCCTGATCATCGGAATTTACAGTTGATATTCTGGAAGAACAGCGTGAATGACCCAGTGCGAACTTTCAAACTTAACACTGTTACATACGGAACCTCTTGTGCACCCTACTTAGTAACCAGAACTATTAAACAATTAGCCATTGATGAGGGGGATAGGTTTCCCTTAACCGCTGCTGTAATAATTAGAGACACTTATATGGATGACATTTTTTCAAGTAGTTCAGATTTTCTAGAATTTCAATTACTACAAGAACAAGTAAGGGACCTGTTTAAAAAAGCGGGTATGAGCTTACGCAAGTGGTGCACTAATACTCCAAAATTTCTTAATTCCATACTATTAGAAAACCAAGCCTATGATTTCTTTTGTGAGCCACCAAATACCATTAAATCCCTTGGGGTTATCTGAAACCCAAATTTAGATTATTTTACATTCAAGGTTGATGTAAATATACATGACTCATACACCAAACGAAAAGTTTTATCCACCATCTCACGCTTGTTCAACCCCCTTGGATTTCTTGGTCCCATTCTAACCAAGGCTAAATTGTTTCTCCAGAAACTCTGGATACTCAAGTTGGAATGGGATGAACCGCTTCCAGCTTCAGTGGCTAAGGACTGGCAGTGTTTTGTTTCTACTCTACCTGCCATTGAAAACATGCAAATTTCTCGTCACTTGGGGGAGAAGAGTGGAATCGTGATTCACGGCTTCCTGTACATGCAGACAATTTCGGGAGAAATATCATATACGAGACTTTTGTGCAGCAAGTCCCGCGTTTCACCAGTAAAACCTATCACGATCCCTCGATTAGAATTGTGTGCCAGTGTTTTATTGGCACAGCTTTTGAACAAGGTTCTTAAGTCTCTAACCTTGCCCATTCAACAAATAATGTTGTGGACAGATTCTACAATTGTGTTGGCATGGCTTCAGCGGTCACCTGATCAACTCAAGACTTTTATCAGCAATCGAGTTAAAGTAATACAAGAACTCACTTAGAACTGCCATTGGAATCACGTTGCGTCTGATAAAAATCCTGCAGCTGTCTTCTCTCGTGGTCTGAATGCTTCGGAAATTGCCTCCCATGAACTTTGGTGGTTCGGACCAGATTTTTTGAAAGTGGAACTGAATATCGTTACCGTAGATTTTGAAAAACTCTCCTCAGAATGTGAATTTTTAAAGGAACTCAAACCCTCTGCCAAAATACTTCTAACTTCTTATAAACTTGACTTAATTGACAATTTTTTTAAATCGTAGCAATAATTATACTAAAATTTTGAATGTTTTAAGTTATGCTTTTAGATTAATTTTCAACTGCAAAAATCCAGGTAACAAAAGATTTGGTAAGTTATCCTCTAATGAACTAAAAGAGACGGAGTTCTTTTTAGTTAGAAATGTACAAGCATCCGCTTATAAGGAAGAGATAGAGGCCATTTCCATGGGCAGGGCTTTTTCAGGTAAGAGTAAACTTAACTCTTTAAATCCTTTTCTTGATGGTCATCAAATTCTCAGAGTGGGTGGTCGTTTGCATAATGCTGCTCTGAATTATTCTCAAAAACATCCAGCTATACTACCTGCAGACCATCCTTTCACTAAATTGTTAATGACTCATTTGCATATCAAAAATCTCCATTTAGGACATCAAGCGTTATTATATTGCACTAGAGAAAGGTTTTGACTACTTCGTGGTCGATCGATAGCTAGGAAAATTGTTCATAAATGCATAGTTTGTTTTAAACATAAACCCCTTGTTACAAATCAAATTATGGGAACCTTGCCTCGAGAAAGAGTAAACCCTAATTATCCTTTTTTGCACTCTGGTGTTGAGTATTGCGGCCCTTTTCAAATTAAATATAAACATCAGAGAAAAGGGAATTTCCAACGGATTTATGTTGCAATATTTGTGCGTTTAGCCTCGAAGGCGATTCACTTAGAAGTTGTTTCCGATTTTACAACCGATGCTTTTCTTGCTACCTTAAAGCGTTTTGTGGCTAGGCGTAGCAAATGTGCTACAATATCATCTGATAATGCAAAAAACTTTGTTGCGGCTAGTAGGGAATTGCAGGATTTAACAAGATTTCCTGACGAAAAACTAGTATCCTATTTGGCATTTGAAGGGATAGTTTGGAATTTTATTCCTCCCAGATCTCCAAATTTCGGGGGCCTCTGGGAGGCTGGGGTCAAATCCTTTAAGTTTTACTTAAAACGAGCTACAGGAAATCTAAAATTAACATTTGAGGAATTCCTTACAATAACGACACAAGTCGAAGGAATCCTAAATTCTCGGCCATTAACACCTTTGTCAGATGATATTGATGACCTGGATGTTCTAACACCAGGACATTTTTTGGTTGGAAGGTCTATAACTGCCATAGCTAAACCAAGTTTGTTGGATAAATCGGAAACCCGACTTTCTCGATGGCAAAGGTTGACAGAAATTGTTCAATACATTTGGACTAAGTGGTCTCGGGACTATCTGAACAACTTGCAACAAAGAACAAAATGGAAAGTAGAGAAAACCAACATAAATTTAAATGCGATGGTTTTAACAAAGGAGGATAATCTTCCTGTAAATCAGTGGAGCTTGGGACGAATTTTAAAACTATTTCCTGGAACGGATGGAAAGGTCAGAGTAGCGGAGATTAAAACAAGCAAGGGGATTGTTGAACGTAGTATTAGTAAATTGTGTATTTTGCCATTGGACAATTAAAAAATATGTATGCTGATTTTCTCATGTGTCTATTCAACAGCATCTATTCACTCTTTGTAAATTTTATATTGGAATATGTTTATGTTTTATTGTTATGCTAATTTGTATGTTTATTGAATACTAGCCGCTAAAGGCGGCCAGCTGTCCGCCACGCTAACGGTTTTCACAAATAAAGTTTTTTAAAACATAGCAGGAAATCTGAAAATTAGTGGACAATTAAAGTGTTCCTGTCCTGCAATTTTGTCTTCACATCCAGTTCTGTTGCAGATGTGTTATAGCTCTTGAGGATGTTTGATGATGTAACTTTGGTATGGTAACATAAGGCCTATGGTAACCTAAGGCCTATGGTAACCTAACCTATAATATAACTATCAGGTGGAGACTTGTTTTTTTTTTTTTTTTTTTTTTTTTTTTTTTTTTTTTTTTTTTAAAAACCCTCAGAAATTGTAAAAGCATAATATAAAAGTTGCTTTCGAAATCATCATTGGCCAATAGGTGAAAACCTCTTCTAATCTTCTTTGACGTTTCTCTGATACTTCTTGGGCTCTAGAATTGCTTGTCGAAATTCGGTCATGTTCCATCCTTCTTTGACGTTCCACAGATGCTTCTTGGGCCCTTCTTCTTCTTTGAGAATCTCTTAATATCCTTTTCTTTGACAAAATACAAAGTTTTTCGGAAGGCGGTTCTGCCATCATGTCAGTAATCGGGTTTTTAAGAAGTCAACGAATACTTTAGAACATACTATGAAAGCAAATCATGAAACTTCAGTATTAAAATCTAAGTGCTTACCTGCAAACTGAAACTTTCTGAAATAACTAATTACATTTAATAAAAACTGTTAAAATAAAGAATAGAAAAACCAAAGAGATCCAAGGTAAGTGTGATCGTTCCTTCAAAAACAATTTAATTCCTATTTTATATATTATATGGCTACAACGCTTAAGAAAAAAAACTAAAATGCTAAATACATGAAAAGAACACAAAAACGGGGAAAAATATACTTGAGGGTGCCCCTTGGCGAAATCGGTGACTTATGTTTGGCGTCTTACTTGGTTGCCAGAACTCCGTGGTAACAGGAATAGCGGCCAAAACATAGTGATATTTCAATGAAATAATTGAAAATTTAAACAAAGCTTTTTAAAATTGCAGTGAACAGAATAGAATCAAAATTAATAAACCCACTAAAATGCATTTTGAATTGAAACAAAAATTAATGGAGTAAGCACAGAAAGAAAAAGAGAAAAATAACTCACTTCTTCATTAAGCTTGAATATCTTCAGATTTTCGTGCACAGAATTCTCTAATTGCAGTTAGGTACTGTCTAAACTACGATCCCTTTCTAATAGATCTTTTTATGTTGGGAGCATTTGAACCTTTCACACGACCCATTCAAATCCATCTGATCAATCTTTACGTTCAACCAGAGACATCTTTCCCACAAACAGGACATTTATATCTATTACTAATTAAACCTTCATTCATACACCAGTCAATCACTACTTTTTTTCCTTTGTTATTCAAATCGTACAGAAACTTAAGATTTGTCTTATTGACAGTATTCATTTTTAGTACCAGAAGCAAAAGTAACCTTACCAGCCAGTATCCAAAGTAGAACTAACGGATCTCTGAAATTACATTTAAAAACAACGCTAAATTCTTAACCAATCAGAATCACGATTAAAATCTAAACCAATCAGAATAACGATTGGTTTTCAGCATCGCCCAGCTTGGCGATCAACCTCGATCACAACTTGGCGGGGGCACCCTCAAATATAGTCTACCCCAAAAACGAATTAATTTTTTATGGTATCAATTTCTATTTCTACATTGCTACAAAAATTATCGTCTTCGCTTAAGAAAAAAAAATAGAGCGTGGAAAGAAGAAGAAAAACTTATTATAACAATTATGAACAGCGACAAATAAATCAAAGCAAAGCGTTCTATTTACGTATGGAATAAGTTGCCACATTTTTAATACAAAAGTTAAACTTTTCTCCACTTTGATAAATGTAAACAAATGCGAACCTTAAGTTGTCGAAATTTAATATTTCAATTGTAAGGCTCGCATTAGCATACATTTATAAGAGATAGGCATTTTTTAATATGGCTCTTATTTGAAGACGAAATAGCATAGATTTTCTTAGAAAATGACTGATAACTAAAAAACTAATCCAAATTTTTGAAAAAGAAAAAAAATACTTCTTCATTATGTCAAAACACAATTTTGTGTCAAGTTTCGTGCCTGGGCGAGGCTTCTGGGGCGATATATTGTTATTACAGACAGACACACAGCCGCTTTTATTATTATGTATAGATAATTCAACGGCGGGTGGATGTTCAATATCTCAAAAATATAGCGCCAACTTGGCATCTTTGTCTTAGCATCCTCGTCACCGTTTCTTGTAACCCCTAACAGTTTAAAATTAGTTGTTGATCTTATAGCAATAGCGTGCTCGTAGCATCAATGATAATTAAATCTTAAATACAGTCCTATAGCTATTTTATTCATTTGTTATCAAACGAACCAGCATAGAAATCAATCAATTGGTATCGAACATAGATAATAATTAAAAAGGAATTGGTTTATTGCATGCGCATTTAATTTCCGTTTCCTTTGCTATGAAAAACATTATGAAGTTCAGTTTAAAAAAGTTTTATAAAGAGACATGACATGATTTTTATATTGATTAAAACAAACAATGCAATTTAGTTACGCACGAGATTATACAGTTTGAATCTTAAAATCACGCGATCCATTTTAAATTATTTAAATTATACTATTTTGATATATTACTTAATATATAAAAGCTATCACGTTGTTCTCCTTGCAAAATAATTCACTTTTAGAACAATCTCAGATGCAAAACTCTACAATTTGGAGATTAAACAATCTTTGAACTGTATTTTGTAATTTTTGACTGTAATTTCTTCAAGAAATCACGTGTTTTTCAACGAAGCGATAATCTTAAATACTTGGAAAAAGTTGATATTCAATCGTGTGTATACTGGGATCTCTTAGGGTATTTTTTTTTTAAATCTTACTTATTTCATCTGCATTCAAAATCGTTTGCATCGTGTGATACGGGGTTGGAGGTATAACGAGGTTTGACAAGCAAGTTTTCCGGCTTCAAATCCCGGCTGTTACTGAGTATCCGTTCAATCACATTTCTCTTTTCATACTTCCTAATGACGTATGTTAATTGATGTGTTACGTCCAAATTATTTTGTCGAAATCCGCTTCCTCTGATAATTAAGGATTGTAAATTCTTCAATTTTACGCTCGGAACATCTCTCGGGAAAAAAATTCCTCTTATTAATTGAAATTTAGAATTAATATTTTCAGACAAATCGAAATGCAGAAAGATTATGCTGGTACACACAAGAAAAAATGCTGTTCAAAATCTGTTGATGATTCGTCTTTTCTTGTATGTTGCTTAGTTTTGATAGGAATATTTACTTCAAAATCGAATTCAGTAAAAGCAATTGCATATTTTTACATGATTTTGCTACATTGTGTGCTTTTAGATACAATTGCTTTGGTAATAACATCTACAGTAGAAAACGATTCGGATGTTAGAATAACTTTTAGCGTTGTTTTTGGATTCATTTTTCAACTTTTAGCTTATCACTCTTTGAAAAGGGAAAAGAAAAATATCCTTCTTCTTTTGAATATCATTAAAAAATTGAAAAAGTTAAAAATATCGTGTGAAGGATTAAAGAAATCGAGAGGAGTGGATTTATTGGTTTGTTCAGTTATTATAGTTCCGATTGTATTTTATACTGTATTTCTAATAATAATCAAGAAGGAATACGTGGATAGTTACTCTTATTACTATATGCATAAACTTAAAATCGATAACGAAATCCTATCAAAAGTCTGCCTAGTTGTCAACTTGTACGTAGTATGTGCTTTTCCAATGGTTGGCTTTGGAATAATATTATCAATTTTTATAAAATTCTGTCATTCTGCTACGTCCTTGCAAAGAGAATATTTAACAGATTTTGAAAAATCACTCAATTCCCAAGATTTTCTTACGCGGCAAAACCAATATGAACTGACTGAAAGATATGCTGACATAATCCACTTCTTAAAAAAAATGCAAAAAACCTTTTCTCACAGTTCTTTCTACATGTGCACCTGTTGTATTTGCTACATGTTTATGTCGTTTGCTTCATTTCTTGCTGGGCCTCAACCAGAGTTGTTAACGCATCTAACACTTTTACTTGAATATATTTTTTACTTCACGTATTACACCACTTGCTTAATCGTAATCTACATGTGTGCTGGTGAGATTCCAATTCAAATGCAGAATGTCAGAGACGCATTTTACCCTGAATACATTAATCTTCGTATAAAGTCTAATTCTAAAGCATTGTTTTTAGGAGAATTCCATTTCAAAGAACTTGTTGATTTGTCTGAAATAACATTGTCTGGCTCTTCGGTTATATTTTACACAAAAGCAAATCTTTTTGCTTTGTTGAGTGCTTTTATTTCGTTTGGAATTATCATAGTAAGCTTAGAAAAATAACACGAGATTTTCATCTTTTGAATCGTTTGGCATAAGCATAGTAAGCTTAAATCAATAACTCGATATTTTCAGCTTTTGCATCGTTTGGCATAAGCATAGTAAGCTTAAAACAATACCACATATTTTATGCATATAAAACCCTGCATCGATTCGGGATTGAGTTCATTCTACCCATTGTAAGACAATACATCGGATAAAAATACCACATTTTTCTATCTAGAAGACATTTAATTCTTCCCCTAAATTCTCCCTCATTTCTCTCCGAAAAGGATGAAGAGTACAGAAAAAAGTAGTTGAATTTTCAAGTATCATTTACAGTGAAAGGTGTTTGTCTGAAAGTATCTGAAATATTGAACATTCAGAAAAAACACTATTTTTTTGTTTGTTATAACTGCAATGTATAAAGTTTGGTACACAGTTGAAACCATTCTCAGTGCTGAGGAAAACTAAGATTGTTTACAGTGCATGTAGTCACTTTTTTTCATTTATTTTTCCCAGTTATAGTTTTTTTTAAAATTATTTATTTGTTTTTTTTTTTGTTCAGTTGTTTACTGGCAATACATATTTTTTGGCGCATTTGAATCAATTCGATGGATTCATTTTAAAAACAACTCGTTGAAAACGGCACATCTTTAGTAATATATTCTTACAAATTCTTTTATTTTAGCAATTTTGTGCAATTTTTTGAAAGAGAACTACAGTTTTCTTCTTAAAAATATATTTAGCTTGCATTAGTTTACCACACCAAAAAGGGGGGCAACTACACACCAAAATTTTCTACTGTGTACATTTTTATTTAGAGGCTTTTAAATTCCGTTAGAAATTTTCTTAAAAAACAAAATTAATCATATTTATTCAATAAGATTTTGTATTTTCTGATCCAGTTTTTTATTTTACTCATTTTAGAAAAAAATTATACAATTTCTTATATTACTATCAACATAAATAGCGACCAATCAATGATTAATTTCCTAAACTAATATCTATACACATGTGTTTTGAAATAACCACCACGGAATGTGTATTTTTAAGTTCCTTATCAAAAAGGAAGTAAAAAAGACATAAACATCAGATAAATTGAATCAAGTTAGGAAGCGAGAAAAAAACGTTATTAAAATCTGTCGAATCACTAGTGATAAAAGCATCAAATCTAGTTTGGTTGTAACAAAAAATAGGTAGTGTTTCTAATTTCACACCCTCTGGGTTCCTTTTCTGGAAATCAGTTTTTCCGTCTTTTTCTAGTAACTGACTCGTTACAATTCAAATTTTTTTGTTCGATAGATTTGTTTTTTTTTTCTTTATATTTTCTTCGTATTAATTTAAAACTTATAATGTCTATACCATTTCACTTCGTTTCTGAAAAAAGCTTTTGAAAATACATATTAAGGGTGGTTTTTATATGGAGAGCCGCAGAAATACAAAGGGACGTCGCAAATTTGAGTACTAAAAAACTGATAGAAACTTAATTACGTCAGTAATTAAAATTAGGCTACTCTCTGTTTTTTTACTATTTTTTTCCTTAATTATTTCGAAATTCATCTGAAAAGCTAATTCCCAGGATAATTGTTTTCTATTCAATTAAATTTCTTTTACAGCCAGACATAAGTGAAAAAATAACTTACGTCATAATGAAAATATTGGCAAAAATACCAGCTTGATCAATATGAAGTCAATTATTTTTTTCCTAAATTTTTTTTTGATATTTAACGAAAAAACCCTGAAAATAGGCTGCTTTAGCGCATGGAATAATTTACGATTCATTTAGAAAGATCGATAAGGTACTGAATAATACATTTTTTAATTTATTAAGTAGACAAAAAGGAATTGATTTATTGCATGTGCATTTAATTTCCTTTTCATTTGTTATGAAAAGCATTAGAAAGTTTAGTGAAGAATTTTTTCTAAGCAGACATTACACCATTATTGAGTTGATTAAAAAATTATATTTTTTTACTCAGAGAGTACGCAGTTTGAATTTTAAAATCACGCTCTTCGCTTAATGCCCTTTAAATCATATTAACATACTTACTATTTTGTTACATTGCTTTGTATAGAAATGCTATCAAGTTGTTTTCCTTGCAAAAGGATTCATTATTAGAACTCTCTCAGATACAAAACTCTCCTTTTTGAAAATTCAATAATCTTAGCTGTTTTTTTAATTTCTGACTTTAATTTCTTCATGAAATCACGTGATTTTCGACAAAACGATAAATCTCAAATACATGACAAAATTGATATTCATTCGTGTGTATACTGGGATCACTTTTGGCATATTTATTTTATCCTATTTATTTCATCTTCTTTCAAAATCGTTTGCATCTTGTGACAAGGGGTTGGAGGTATAGCGAGGTTTAACGAGCAGGTTTTCTGGGTTCAAATCCCGGCTGATACTGAGTATTCATTCAATCATATTTTTCTTTTTGTACTTCCTTATGACGTATGTTAATTGATGTGTTACGTTCAAATAATTTTGTCGAAATTTGTATCCTCTGATTAAAAAAGATTGTAAATCCTTCAATTTTACGCTCGGAGCATCTCCCGGGAAACTATTTCGTCAAAAGTGAAGAAAATTTCATGATTGAGTTTCCTCTTATTACAGTGAAATTTGGAATAAATATTTTAAAGCAAATTGAAATGCAGAAAAATTCTGTTGATACATTTAAGAAAAAATGCTGTTTACGAACTGTTGGTGATTCGCATTTTCTTGTATCTTGCTTAGTTTCGATAGAAATATTTACTTCTAAATCGAAATCAATAAAAGCGATTGCTTATTTTTATATCATTTCGCTACATTTTGCGATTTTAAATTCAACTATTTTGGCAATTATTTCCGTAGTTGAAAATGATTCGGATATCAGAGTAACTTTTAGCTTAGTTTTTGGATTCTATTTTCAATTTTTAGCTTATCATTCCTTGAAAAGAGAAAAGAAAGACATCCTTCTTCTTTTGAACATCATTAAAAAATTGAAAAAGTTAAAAACATCGAGTGAAAGATTAAAGGAATCTAGAGGAGTGGATTTATTGGTTTGTTCAGTTATTATAGTTCCGATTATATTTTATATTGCATTTCTAATTATAATGAAGAAGGAATACATGGATATTTACTCTTTTTTCTATATGTATAAACTTAAAATCGATAACGAAATCCTATCAAAATTCTGCCTAGTTGTCAACCTGTATGTAGTATGTGCTTTTCCAATGGTTGGCTTTGGAATAATATTATCAGTTTTTATAAAATTCTGTCATTCCGCTGCGTCCTTACAGAGAGAATATTTAACAGATTTTGAAAAATCACTCAATTCCCAAGATTTTCTTACACGGCAAAATCAATATGAACTGATTGAAAGATATGCTGACATAATTCACTTCTTAAAAAAAATACAAAAAACCTTTTCTCACAGTATTTTTTACATGTGCGCCAGTTGTATTTGCTACATGTTTATGTCGTTTGCTTTATATCTTGCTAGTCCGGAATCAGAGTTACTAACCCATGTAGCACTCTTACTTGAATTTGTTTTTTACTTTACGTATTACACCACTTCCTTAATTATAATCTACATGTGTGCTGGTGGGATTCCAATTCAAATGCAGAATGTCAGAGACGCATTTTACCCTGAATACATTAATCTTCGTGTAAATTCTAATTGTAAAGCATCGTTTTTAAGAGAATCCCATTTTAAAGAACTTGTTGATTGGCCTGAAATAACATTGTCAGGCTCTTCTGTTTTATTTTACACAAAAGCAAATCTTTTTGCTTTGTTGAGTGCTTTTGTTTCGTTTGGCATCATCATAGTTAGCTTAGAAAAATAATACGAGGTTTTCACTTTTTGTGTCGTTTTGCATAATCATAGTAAGCTTAGAAAATATCACGAGATTTTCAGCTTTTGTATCACCTGACATAATCATAGTAAGCTTAGCTTAGTTACACAGAATGTTTTGTATCTTCATTTTTCTAAGATTTTGCAATAAGTCAATAGAATTTCTCAAGTTTAAGAAAATTAAGCTTTGTAATTTATTTTCCTTCCCGTTTCCTCATAATGTTTTCTTTTTAGTGAAAACTTTTTAAAAGTTATGTGATTGTATACATAAGGAGTTTTAAAACAGAATCTTATCATAAGATATAATTATATTAAAACCTTATTGTCATAAATGCATTGCAAATACTAAAATGTTCAAGTTTATACACTGCTTTCCGTAAACTTTAAATTCCTCTTGTTTGGTAAAAAACTGTTTACAGTCAACAAATATAATTTTAATGCATGCAATAGTAAAAATTGAACAGTATTGTATTAATATTGAGGCATAGAAAGAACAGAATTTACGCTGGTAGGTATAATCGATTTATTAACAAACGTCTAGAATACACAGAACATGGTTACTACCGTTTCCAATTGAAACGCATGAACTTATCCTACAGTGAAATCAAGAAACGGAAATGACGTAAGAGAATGTTCTGGTTGGTTGGTTCTAATACCACTTGCCACACGGGCAAGCCTGTTTGGTGAAACTGAGCAAATTTAAGGCAGAGTGTGTGATTCTTGTTTTTCAGTGGCACCTTCTATGACCAAGAATTCGACTTCTGCCACAAAATACGTCACACCTGTTTATAAGGCGGACCCATTCATACATCCATTCATTCATCCACAGATTTGACCTGAATCAGAGAACGATCGGTACCAGTACCCCCAGAGGTATTGATTTGTTATGAGAACATGGAAGACTTTGCGACTCGACGGAATTTTAACGCACATCCGGCGGGATTCGAACCCACGGACTCTCGGACATGGGCCCAGTACCCTACTGACCAGTCTATCTCGGCCATAGAATGTTCCAGAAGCTTCTAGAACATTCCATAAAAATAGATAAAGTCACTAACAACTTATATACATGCTTCTAAATTGTTGTTAGAAATCGGGAGAACTTAGAGGATTGAACTCAAGACCTCCGACTTGCCAAGTGAGTGCCTTCTGCCGCACTACCGTCCCTCTAACGTAAATATGGACACGTTCCGTATCCATATCTACCCTATTTAACACTCGTGGAATTATTAAATGTGTTTTTGGATAACCAAAAAATTAATCAAGCAATTTAGAACCAAACAAAAATTTTGTACAAATCCAAATGCAAAAAATTCTTGATTCTGGAAATCTAGAAGAATATTAAATTAACCATGTAAAAGAGTCACCAGTTCTTGTATACTGATGAGCCTCATGTGAAATTCTAAAATCAAAATTAAAACCAACCAAATTGATTGGATTTTTGTGCATAGTTTTGTGACATCTTGGGTTTCCCGATTCAAGCAGTTCACTGAGTTGGCAAGAAAGCAGATGTTGTCATAGTGGTTGTGAGGATTCCTCTTTCATCTGTTTTAGCTTTCTATTCACTGAAGAATGCGAAAAACAGTTTTGTACTTCTTTTGAATGGCTTTAAAAAAACTGAACAAATCGAATAGGGGAACAAAGATAAAAAAAAAACGAAATCTTTTTTTTCATCATTTTTATAACCAGTGTTGAACAGCCGACTCAATACTAAGTTTACGACTATCAATGTTCAACTTCGTAGCCATGTAGTTTTAAATCCAACCCAGAAGACAAGGGAAGTCTTGAATTAAGCAATGCATTAAACTAGCCTTCGTGGAGGACTTTTTGATGGAACTAACCAGCATTGTGCTACATGGGAAGGAAAACCACGAAAACCTCCCTCAGTCATCCCGACGGCAAGGAGATTCTAACCCATAATCCAACTACTACTAAGAGTATTTTACGTCAGCACTGTGGTCGGCGCGAACCGGGGGCAGAATATGAATAAGCCAGTCATCGCTAGGCTTCGAACCTGGGTCACTTCAATGGGAGACGAACGCTGCCCTAGAGCCATTGAGGCTAAGCGGGATGGAATCGTGAACTTTTATTGTTACTTTTATTGAATTCTGTTATTATTCTCTTTGTTAACTTACTCATTACTTCAGTTACTTTAATTAACTTTTATTATCATTCTGTTTGTTAACTTGTTCATTATTTCAGTTACTTTTATTATCATTCTGTTTGCTTACTTATTCATTATTTCAGTTTCTTTTACTAACTTTTATTATCATTCTGTTCTTATGATATTTTGTACCGTATTTATGCTGGTATTGACGAAGAAAATCATGGATGATTACGTTTTTTACTATACTCACAATTTAAAAGTTAATAAAGAAATTATGTCAAAAGTTTGCTTTTTTTATCCAATTGTTTGTGATTTATGATTTTCCGATTATTCAGTTTTGAAACGATGCTAAAACGTTTCCTTAAAATGCTCCATTCCTCTTCGTTTTTGCGACAAAACAAAATTTAATCACTTTCAACAAAATTTTTAATTAATTTTCAAATATCACTTGCTTGTTATTACGCTTATTACACAGCAAATAGACTGCAGACGCATTGAAAGATACGCATAGTTCATCTCTTAAAAGAAATATAAGAAGTTTTTTTCTACACGACTGTCAATTGTTTTTGCTATATGTTTTTTTTATTGCTATATTCCTCCTTGGATTGAAGTCTAAGTGGATATTCACATGTTTCTGTCACTTAAAACGTGTGAATATGTTCTGTCGTTCCTTCACACGTAAACTGATTTAAGCTCATTTATATGGAATTATACTAAACATTGATCATTTATATAAAAAATGAAGTTTCGTCATTTGGAATGTTGTTTTAATTAGTATCATTCCATCGTGAATTAATGTAAGATTCTAAAATCTGTTTAAGCATGTTTAAACAATTTTGGCCCATTTTTGAGCATTAATGATACAAACAATTATTTTGTTCTCGATTAAAACAAAATAGTGCAATTGTTTTAGCAGATACTAGAGATTAAATGCAATAATTCTTTAGAATTAGTTCTTATACTTAACTAATTTTAAAGAATTATTATTATTAATCCTTAGTATCTGCTGATGATTAATAATTAATTATTCTTTAAAATTAGCACTGTCACTATCGTATACTACAGGAACTTTTAGTTTAGTGCTGTTAATATTTCTATGAAACTTCTTGGTTTGTACGTCAGTTTACTTGAGACTGAACAGGGTAATTTTCTTTTAATTATTACCAAAAATGTAACTTAGTAATAACATGGTAACTTATAATGTAACTTGTAATATAACATGTAACTTATAATGTAACTTGTAATATAACATGTAACTTGTAATGTAAATTGATAATATCTGGCTTTAATTTGAAATCAACAACATTTATCAGCAAATCTACAAAAAAAAAAAAATTCTGCATTGCAGGTGTTGACTGCAGTAATTTCAATGGTAACAAGTTTTCAATTTCATCTTTTATTCTGATATTACTTCGTACTTTGTTAGAGGGAATTTGGGTACTTATCAACCGCGGCCTCCACCCCGGAGTTGTTCGAGTTGACTGCTCGGGTTCTGTAAAATGCCCTCTTTGCCTACTAGCTATCTGTTATCTTTATCGCCCTCTTTACCATTGTTGTCGTTGTTGTGACTATCGTTTCCGGATTATACAGAGATTATACTCTTTACAGATTATATTTCATTACTAAAATGTTACCGTAGTCACGATAGAATAATCTATTATCATAGTTTTATTGCAGTGTACGAATCTTTTGTAAAATTTATAAAAATATGATCTCCTAACAAACAATGATTAAAAGCCAGTGAATTTATTTAACTTTTGACACTTTTTGAATTTCTGAGGCTTCAAAAAAAGAATTCAATTTTAATGAATGATAATGCAACATAACAAATCGATCAAGTGAGTTGAAAGCATGCGCTTCTTCGAATTGTGAATACAACTGCAATTAGTGCTCTGATTTTCAAAAATTTTTTTTAATGCTCAAAGTCTAGTTTCTTTTTCAGTTCAGAGATTTTGCGTCGCTATTTGTGGATTTATCAACAAGGATTCGAATAAATTACATTATTAAAAGCACTCTTTTATTTTACTTACTTCTGTTTTGTCACTATCCTTCAATGTTCTTAGTACCGCGGATATTAGTCTAAAATGTTGCTTTGGAAGTTTTACGTCGTTTTTTTTAATAAAAGAAGAATGCTGTTCAATAAAGATTTTCGTTAATTTCTTCACATTTTAATTTCAATAAAAAAAATTAAAAACGTTTTCAAAAACTAATCTTATTTCTATTTTTCGGTTTTGTTCTTTATGGCTCTTAAGACTTTAATAAACATTTTTTTATTTCAGATTTTGATTTTTTCAAACCAAGAAAGTATCTAATAGCTAGTGTTTAACCAAGTAAGGAAAAACACGAATTTATTTATTTGTTTGGCTATCCTTCCTGTAGTTTTATAAACTCTTATGTAAGTATTAATACTGAAGCGTATTTTATTATTTGGAAGGAAAAAAAAACATGTTATTAAAAATTAAAAGTTTCACTTCCTTTTTAATACAGTTACGAAAAAATAACTTCGTTATAAAAAGAGGAAAAAATATCTCAGCTATTACGAAAAAACACCTCGATATAATTTGACCTCAGGTCAGACGACGCGGAGAGTCAAAATTCCACACCACAATTAATGAGAGGACTTTCGACCACGACATATTTAAAGTGCATCTTGCTGCATATATAGTTTGTCTCTAGAAAAAACTCCCCTTGTAAAGAAGTCTAAGGTCGTTTTCTGCTATGGAAACAAGAAATAGCACATTTCAAAGAGGGAAGCTTCTTTCTCCCCTTGATTTTTTTTCTCTCGCCGACCCGAGCAAAGACCTGTCTTATCCAACTCCCCTACTTGAAATAGTCAAGCCTCGTAACCATAGTCACCGCCACTACTCAAGACGAATGGATTGGGGAGTTCTTTACATAGACTAACTATACTTACCGTTTGTTCTATCGACTATCAGGATCGACACTCTAATAGACTTTGAATGCGCCACCAGAACGTTATACCGCTTCACATTATTATTGGAAATGATGTAAAAAATATAAATTACAATAATAATAATAAGGTGTAAATTATGGGAATAATTGGAAGATGTAAATTAGGAGAATAATGCTAGTGTGTAAATGATGAGAATAATGTAAATAATGAGAAGATGTAAATTAGGAGAATAATGCGAGTATGTAAATGATGAGAGTAATGAGAAGATGTAAATTTCGAGAATAATGAGGTAGAAGTAAATTACGAGAATAATTAGAAGTTATAAAGTATGCCGTTTAATATCCTATAGAAATGAATGTACTCAAATTATGAGCTGAATATAATAAAATTATGAGCTTAACAAGAAAAGAGTTTATAAAAATAAAAATATTTCGATTTTTACTCAGCCAACTACTTTTAAAAATTAGCAAATATGTCACAAAATAATGTCTTCTATATATACTTCCGTTTGCAATTTATGTAATTTGTTTATCGTTTTATCTTAAAATCATTTCTTTTTACCTCTTCCGGTCACACATCTGACACACGAGATTCGAAATTCTAAATATGGTTGAAATAAATTCAATGAAAAGTCGAAGTAATTAAGAAGCCGCACGCAATCTCAATATCTTTTGCAATGAGATGTGTCCATCATTTTTAGGAAGTAAAAAAATTTCCTTCCATTCACAGTTCCATCACATATATAAACGTTTTGGAATGAAATATACGAGTTAGAACTTGAAAAGAAATTCTGGAACATTGGAGGCTTTATAGTAAGTATCAAGAATATATTTTCAATCAAAATTTAAACAATTATTATTAAATACTGAGATAATTCGAGGACTGAGGTCAAAAGAATAATACGTTATATTTTCAAACAATTCAGAAGATCCTTTTTAGTGCAAAAAATCATTATTGATTTTTATGTAAGAAATAACACGTTTCTACGTACCGTGCTTATGGAACTATTTATCTGGAAACGATAATAAGGATAAATTTGATGATTGCATGTCATCTTTGAAAAAAATGTGACCTATCACTATTCTAAGTGCAAAATTTGTTTTCAAAACAAGTTTTAATTTATCTTAAAATTTTTAAAACTTTTCGATTCATCAAAAATATGCTTTTAGATATAAATTCTGTAGCTCGAGCGAAATCAAGGAAATGCGACAGATTTTGCACAAATTTCAGAATTCTTTACAGAAAGCTATATAGTTTCAAACGTTGTAGAATTTCATATACCATAAAATTCAAACTTTTTTCGATCATTATCAAACTAAATAGTGAAAAAAAAAGAAGTAATTCTAAAATTTTTTTGTGTGGTTATCTTTTGATACACAAATTTTATAATTTTGCTCAATTTTTTTTAAAATTTTTATTTTAAATTAGCTCAAACAGCTCATCGATATGGTAAATTGTGTAAAAAGAAAAACAAAATCAACATTAAGAGTCAGAAATTTTAGAGCTCTCTCCAGACTAAACGACTCGGAGCATAATTTCCAAATTTTTGTTACATCTGCAGGTCAAAAATTTGATATAATGAAAAAAAATGGGCATGCTTCTTCAAAGATAAAACTTTTTTGTTTTCAATTTCGTAGTTTGAAATATCAACTTTATTAATCAATACGGCGTACAGTTGCGGCTATTAAACTGTCAATAAATACTCGAAAATGCAATTTTTTGATCAAAAGTTATTCACGTATTTCATTTTTCAAATAAACCACGCAGTAAAGTTGACATTCCTCCGAAAATGTTAGATGAAAATATAAAATTTGCTTAATAAAACATCACTTATTAAAAAAAAAACTATTTGACAAATTTGAGTAAACATTTTATATTCCTCATTATAAAGTTAACAATTCTTTTCGTGCAAATTTTATTTTCCAATTTGAATGGTTAAAAAAATATTCTTTGACATATTTGCAATACAATGCGTCCTCATTGGGTAAGCAATCAATCTAACTCACAGTACATCAAGTAATATTTAAAAAGAAAATAATTAAAAAATTAAACGATTTCTTATTGGTGTCAAACTAAATCTAAAAATTACAAATTTGTTTCATTTTTGTAAAAGACTAATGTACTCTAAAACATTTTAGTTTTCGTATTGAAATGATCTAGGCTTTCTCATCATTTGTTCGATTGTTTTGTTTTTGTTATTATTATTTTATTTTTCGAGACCAGTTATTAGATTTTTTTTAATACCCCATCCATTCTAGTCTGATAACGTTCGAGTAAAAAAAAAAGTATTACTGATACATCTTAATAGAAAATTACTGACGTGATTTGATTTTCACGATTTGTCGCGTTAAGTACAATTTACAGGTAAACTTTAAAACAACTTGTACATTAATAGATGGCAGCACCAAAGAGATGAATATTCTGAATATCACATGCGATTTACTGCAAAACTACATTATTACTATTAAAAACTATTAATCTCGTATATAAGTCACAATCAATTGTTTTAGTTTCCTTTCGTACTTATATTTTTTTTTTTTTAGAAAGTTAGTAGATTTTAATTTAATTTGTAGGAGGCTGAAAAGTTATTTTTCTTCTTTTTCACTCATTTTTATAGCAAAATTTCCGAAAAGAATAAAAAAATAGAATAATAAATTTTTTATCTTTTAAATTACTATGTTTTGGTTGTTTTCTATGGATTGTTAAGAACTGTGTGTTGAAATTATTAATATGAAGTTATGTCGAAGAAAGAGACAGTGGATAAGTGGAATAAAAAAGGGCGAGTTTTTTAAAGCTCCATCAAAGAAACATTAAAAAAAATTTTTTTTTTTAAAATGAAAAATTTAAATTTATGTTTTAAGTTCTAATATTTTTATGAAATTTGTATTGTGTGAATTAAATTTTTGAAAAGCTCTATTTAAGATTAAATATTTTTTTTAATAAAAATTATGATTTACATTTTTAAAAAATAATTTAATAAAATAATTTCGTAAAATATAGTCTAACAGAAAATATTATTTGTTGCTATTTCATAAAATTATATCAGTTTTGAGAGAGGGTTTATATTTGACTTTAAAAATCTGCTTTCTTCAGAAAGAAATGGTAGATTTCCTTTCTTTTCAGAACATCAAAATATTCCATTACCTATTTGTCCATTTCATATGCAGAGACATGGGCCTTTCCTTTTTCTTAGAAAGGTATATGCATACCCCAAATTTTTTATTTTATTCTCTGTTTTCTCCTTGATATGTTTTATTTCGTTTATATTTTTACTTAATGTGCGTAGTTTTCGTAAAAAACGTTTTAAATTTTTTTGAGTGCTCCTCACACTATTGTATTGATATAGTATTTTGCTTGGTCTGTAATGATACAATATTAGAAAGCACTCCTTTTTGTGGATATAATCGTGTGAGCTGATGAAGAGATTATTTTCATTATTTTATTTTCTGGATATTTAAATTGCTTTTTAAAAATTATTTTAATAATTTTTCTCTTCATTATTCTCTATTATTTTCCATGTTTTCTCTATATTTTTAACTTATATATATTTCAGTAAGTTTTCAATGATTTGAAAAAAATCTTTATTGTTATTACATATTTTTGATTATTTTGACTTTTAGCTTTTGTAGATAACCCTAAAACTTCCGAGGGTATCAAAGTTTAGTTGAACTTACTTTGAACTAAATTTTTTTCTAAAGCCCGTATTCGCTGAATTCAGCCCATCCGCAGACTTTAAACTCATTTTTCTTAATTTAATAGTTTGACCTACCACGCAAGACAGCGCGCAATGTGATGTTCTTTTTGGGAAGAAAAAAAAAGAAGATATTTTCTAAATTTCTGAACTTTTACAAAAAATTGATTTTAGTTTTTAAAAATTGTGAATATAACTCATCACCTTATACATATTATTACATATATTAAAAAATTCTAGTGCTATTTTTAAACAAACTGTAACCTATTGATAACAGATAAAATATTTTGCTTTTACGTATACCCGAGCACTGCTCAAGTACGGATATAGAGAAGTTTTCTGCGCTACATAATGCGCAATATTTATGAAAAAAGCAAATGACTGAATAATTTTGCTTTTTTGAAAAATGGGTGTGAGAAAATTCGTGCTCAGATTCGATTTTCCTTATAGTGTCTATGCTACCGTGAATGACCAAAATCAAGAGAATGTTGACTTTCACCGGTGAATGTCAACAATCATATAGTCGTTTTGGTGAATAACCGAAATATTTGTTATATCCGATTTGATATTAATTTATTCGTTGATATTATTATATTTATTCTGTATTTTAATATCTGCTGAGGATAGATTAGAAGAAACATCAGTGTTCGGAATACCGGTTAAATGCATACTGGGAAGTGACACTTGACCTTTAAAAAACATTGATGTAGGACACACTGGGAAAATGTATACCGGGCTGTGGCACTTAATTAAACCTAGTATATACATTTCAGACATTTACCAAAGCGACTATGTGATTGTCAACATTTTCTGGTGGAAGGCAACAACCATCAATTTCGGCCATTCACAATAAAATCTACATTTGATTCTTTCAATTAGTATCATCCATCATGAAATTGATTGGTCCGTGAAATCGTCTGAATAAGCAGCAAACGCCAATTAAAAGTTTACGCTAATTACTTCATCTTGGGTAGCGTTAACCATATATATATATATATATATGCTAATTAAATGATTCATATCAAGTTACTCAGCAATAACGCTATTTTAAGAAAATATATCTTTCATATTTTTGAAAGATTTCAAATGAATTATTATTATTTTTTACAGAGGACACGCAAAATTTTTACTAATCTATACTTTTATTCTGTTGTATGAATGCTTTGATTTAAATATGCACAAAGGAAATGCTTTCTGTACTGTACTTGATGTAATGAACAATATTCATGAAAAAAAGCTGAATAATTTTTACTTTCAGGCATGGATGTAATGAGCAATATTCATGAAAAAAATTCATGCAATTTTTACTTTGAGGCATGGATGTAATGAGCAACATTCATGAAATAAAAGCTAATGCGGCATGTAAAAGATCCCTGGAGTGCCTTATTGGCTCTTGGCATTTCCGGCAAAATTAAATTCCTAGTGCACTTTAGCATCCAAATAGAGTCTCGGTGCTGTCATCTAGTGTGGCAGAAACTAAACGCCCAAATTAACATGATCAACGGTATCTCACCCATTGTGGTGGATACCACCTCTGGAGAACGCACTAGGTCTGCTCATCGGCAAGACCGATTGTGCAGCTCATTGGAAATAAAAAAATAAAATAAAAATTTCTTTCAAGTATGGATGTAATGAACAATATTCATGAAAAAAAGGCAAAATAATTTTTACTTTCGGACATGGATGTAATGAGCAATCTTCATGAGAAAAAAAAACTAAATAATTTTTGCTTTCAGGTTTGGATGTAATAAACAATATTTTTGAAATAAAGCTAACTAATTTTTACTTTTAGACATGGATTATTCTGGAAAACTTATCACTTTGTGCCTGTGCTTTCTCCTGGTGTCACTTGTTATTGATGGACAAGGACATGGTGGAGGAGGTATAATGAGTCGATTATCTGGTGGTGGGGGTAAGCATGGTGGCTCACAAGGTGCAATCGAAGCTCTCTTGGCCGCAGGACTTCTCGCAAAAATTCTAGGAAGGAAACACCACAAGCATCATGAAGAACACCATGTGCAATATGTTCCCATTTTTGTCGGTCAAGAGCATCATGGTGATATTGGACACGGTGAGCTTGGTCATGGCGAGATGCATGGGTGGTGAATAAACCAGAAAGAAAGATGAATCATAATGTAATTTTTCGTCATTTAAAATATTGTACATAGAATAGCATAAGTTGTAAATAAATATCATCTTAGTTCGTTCCTTTTGTTTTCGATTTTGATTATTAAATTATCTAAAACACAATATATAGCATGAAGCATTCATTATTCTATACTGGTCAGAAGAATCTCTGCTTCCAAATTATTTTAAAGTTATTCAAGTATGAAGAATGCAGTTTGAAACAGTGTAGAAATGGGTTTTTTTCAAACTATGAATTATTTTTGAAAAAACGAAGAAGAAGATTAAATCTGATAGTTTTTAATAAATATATATTAAGAACATTTGTAAAAAAAAAAATGAAGTAAAAGTATTTTTTTGCTCACCTAGGGCTTTAAATTATTTAAGTAAATAAGAGTAAACAGATTTTGTAACTACTCAATCACTATTGAGATCAATAAAAGCAAATCAAAGAAAAGATTTAAACCACTTAAAACTAAATGATTCGATCAATGTTCGATGAAATGAAGCTCAAAAGACAGTTTCAAATAAAAGTTATCTGCGGTCCTGTCCCATTAGACAAATATGACAGTTTCTGACGATTTTAATCCCTCCTTTGCGCTTCCCAACCTTACTAATGACTGATCTAGGTTAGAGTTTTCCTTTTACTTAAAAATTTAGTTGTACGTAGTTTTTGTTTAATTTATTTATTTTATTTTATAACCGTCGTTGAACAGCCGAGCCAATTTCATGGGTTTACGACTACTTACGTTCAACTCCGTAGCCTTGTAATTTTGAACCAATCCAGAAAACAAGGAAACTCCTGGATCAGTACCCCCAGAGGTATTGATTTGTTGTGAGAACATGGAGGACTTTGAGACTCGACAGATTTACCGTGCATCAGTCACCATTTACTACACGGGGAGTCTTCGGCCGGCGAGGATCGAACCCACGACCTCTTGGATATGGGCCCAGCGCCCTACCGACCAGGCTATCCCGGCCTCGTAATAATTTATTTATTCGAAGAATCGAAAAATGCTTATCACATATATTGTCATTACGAAGCACCGTTTTAGTAATTGTGCAAAACTTTTCACCTTGTACACGCCTAATTATTGGGCAAATTCTGTATTAGTCACAAAGTTATGCCTCCATTTGAATTCATGTTGATGTTCCCGCGAATGACCGAAATCAAGAGAATGCTGACTTTCGCCGGTGAATATCAACAGTCACGTAGTCGCTTTGGTGAATGTCCGAAATATTTGTTATATTCTATTGGATATTAATTTATTCGTTGATATTATTACATTTATTCGATATTTTAACATCTGTTGAGGATAGATTAGGAGAAACATCAGTATTCGAAGTACCGGTTAAATGCATACCGGGCAGTGACCTAAAAAAAACATCACTGTAGTGTATACCGGGGAAATGTTCACCGGGCTTCGGCACTTAACTAGACCTAGTATATATTTCGGACATTTACCAAAGCGACTATGTGATTGTCAACATTAACCGATGGAAGTCAACAACCACCGATTTCGCTCAAGCACAGTAACATTTCTTTATCGAATAACTGTCTTATTACGTTATAATTCATTGGAGAATGGAAATTTAAAGTTTAAAAGGATTACGAAATGGACGCTTTTTATAAAATTGCTCGATCTAATATAATCGAATTTCAAATCCCATTTACCCTCTATTGAGTATAGTGACATGCACGAAATTGAATAGTTTCAAAAACGTCATATCATCGCTAAATGACGCATCCTCAAAGAGACGAAGTTCAAACTTAATTTGTTTATTACGATCAAATATTCGAAAGAAGAAAATCTAACTAGTTATAAGTTTACATTTGTTATAAGTTTACTGCACTTATTAATTTATTTCACGAATAGAGAATGACTTCAGATCTGTAATCAACACTTTTCTACTTTACAGCAATGTTTATTATAACAAATTCAAAGCTGTTTCAATTTTGAACAAGTCACTATACTTAAGAAATTACATGGGGTTTTTAAAATTCAATTATATTTATTTCGGAGCTAATTTGACATGTCTTAGCCGAAATTTCAGAAACATTTTTCTGCAGTAAACACCAAAGTTTTGTTCTATTATAAATCAGTTATGTAACTTGTGTACAGCGCATAATTAAATAAATAAATTTTAAAAAATGGATTACTCTGAACAACTTTTAATCTAATAACCGGATTTAGTTAGTGCAGACAATATTTTAAGTTACGAAATCAAGCACAGAGAAGTACTTAGAACATATTTTTTTACGAACATACAGACGTACTTCAAACGTCGAATTTCTGATCCTCAAAATATAGGGGAAAGTGACAATCTGTGAAATATGGTCTTAATAATTTAAACAAGAGAGGGGTCCAAAGTTTTGACCCCTTGATCTTACTTTTATTTTTTGCGTATTTCGCCATATCTCGAGAACTTCTAAAGCGAACTGACATTTTTTTTTGCACACAATTACAAAATTTGTTTATCCGAAGAAAAATCCACGCAAAAAAATAACTTTTAATGAATATTTAGCAGTTTTTATTATTTTATTTCGTAATCGGAGAAAACTTTTGAATTGTTAGGTTTAACAAAGCAAAATTCAAAATCGATCGAATAGTTCCTGAGGAATCGAATTTTGAAAACGTGATTTTTATTCTAAATTTATCAAATCTTTAGATCAAAAATTATTCAGGATGGTCCACTTATTTTCTAGCGCACAGTACAAATAACTTCAAAAATCATTTTTCATGCAGCTTAAAAAAACATGAGTGCATGGAGTTTTCAGATGTATGTTAAATTATGTTAACCGCATGTTTTTTAATGGAAAAAATAACAAACGTTAATACATATTTTTATCAGTCTCAAGCATCGGAGGAAAGTTAGAGCTGTTAATCGAACGCGTTAAATCAATTTAAACGTTCATTGAAATAAACCTACATATTACATTATTAGCTTATATTTCAGGCGTGTGTATTTTAATAACATAATAATACTAAAGCTATAAAATAATATTGAGACGCAGTTTTGTTAATGACTTTGGAAGGACTTTAACCGATTTTTGAGGACGATAAAGACTTTTTTTTTCTCAGATTAACGTACCGAATAAAGCCAGAAGTCGAAATGTTTACGCTTACAAAAGGCATGAAATCATTTAGCTCTTCGGGAAATTTTAAGCCGATAAACAAGTTTATGTAGTATTTCGGACTTTTAATGAAGCGTAAGTAACAATTTATTTATCGTTATATTTGTTTCCTTTTAAAAATAGTATATACTTCCTTTTTTCAAGCAAAAAAAAGGGGGAATATTTAAAAAAAATGGCAAAACGCGATACAAACTTCATATGTTTTCGAATTGTAAAATAATTTCTATCCCGACATTTTTTTTCGAAGTACTATAAAATTTCTTCCTTCATTCAAAAATTCAGTAGATTTAAATAATTTACCCATATTATAAACATAAATTACTACAAATGTAATTTAGGTAATTAGTTTTAAATTATATTTGCAGGGATGGTTGCAGGGATGTAGAACAAATTTACTAATTAGAATTTTTATAAACTTCTTTTAACTCTCCCCGTTTTATTTACACGGAAACTCGTCATAAATATACACTTTATGTTTTGTAATGAAATTAAGTAATGATAATTTAAGACTTTTTTGAGACAATAAGAAAATAATGATAAAACACTGATAAGTGATTGAAACTGCGATATTCAAAGTTGAAATATTTTCCTTTCTGTTTCTTCATTCGAAATATTTCACCAATATTCAATGGTATTTTAAGATGCTATAATATTTTTATTAGCAAATATCCATCAATTTGTGCAAAAAGATAACTTTTTTCTCCTAAAGCTTTTAATCTATTTTTTCCCGATATTCTGGCCCAGGGGCTTTTTTTTCACTAATTGTCTGAAAGGTTGATAAAAGCTTTATGAAAAGATTTTAAAGATTTCTAAATCTTTTGTTGAATAAATATCACAAAGCTTTTTGTAGTTATTTAACTGTATCTGAATTCTTAAAAATAAAAAAAGGAGTTAAAATAATTTTTTCGCTAGCACTGCTAAAGTTAAAAAGAGAAGGAAAAAAAATATACTTGTGTTAAGATACAATCTAAATTTTTCTTTTTTAACAACATCAGCTTAGCTTAAACAATTAATTGTTGAAAGTTTCCGAAAAACTTCATCTAAGCTTCATCGATGAAAGAAACTTTACAATTTTCAACTTAAGTCTCGCTTGACTTTAAGTAACTTTTCTTAAAAAGAATTAAGCAAGGAAACTTTGGATACTTTCTATTAATTAAGTACAGTAAATTGGCAAAATAATGACAAAACCTGGAAAATTATTTGTATTTGCATACTTTTTTCGTCATGAATTGCAGAAAATATTACTTATTTATATAAACTAAAATATTTCTTTTGTGAATATTATTAAACTAAGTTTCTTAAGTTAGGGAAATTTATTGAGAATAAACAAAACGATTATTTAAACTTTGGAGTGACAATCAGTAAAACTCTACAGGAAACTTTCGTACAAAAAATATTTATTTCTGGATTAGCGAGAACGATTGAAATCTGAAAATCACCTTGTTGACCCGAATAGCACTGATTATTTTCAGGAAAACTGTAAAATATATTGTTATAACAATTCTTGATGCAGCACTTTTTCTTCATTTCCTAATGTAATTTTAAATATTACTTGCCTTTCTATTTTTTTATGCCTTATCTTCTCTCCACCCTCACCCAGTAAAGATTTACTGATACTTAAATTTACCTGTCCGGTTTTTGTTACTAACTTCCACTGACTCGCTCTTATGGAACAAAATTGTTTTATTATCAACCGAAAGGGATTAGGTGCTTAAACTCGAATGTTTTTTGTGGGATAAATGTCAATAAAGTAAAAATAGAATAATTTTTAGCCCTTAGCGTAAATATTATCTTCCTTCCTGTGTTCCGAACTTCATAAAGCCGATTATTGTTCTTACCTAAGAGCATTGTCATATTACTTCATCATCAGAAGAAGACATAGGTAAGACTATTCGTCTAAAGTTGTGTTACTTTATTTTTTTCAATCGATATTTTCTAAGTGAATATCTCAACTAAGATTCTCTTAACCTTACTTTCAAGTTTATTTTATGAAATTGCATTTCATACCTTGAAATAAAATAGTTAACAAAAATAAATTGTCATCAAAAATATTTATTTTCAAATTGTCAAAAATAGCACTTTTAAAATTATTTACCTCATCTGCAATAGAAAGTATCTCTATAAAAATTTAAAGAAAAAAATGAGGATTAAAAAATAAAGTATTTTTTATAGATGAAATGGAATTCGAAGACCAGGGAAATTATTTGACAATATAACTTACATAACATATTTTTTAAAGAAATCGTTTGACTCATTTAAAAAAATCGATTGAAATAGTTAAAGTAATCGTTTGTCATAAGAAAATGGCTTTACAGTTTTATGTTCTAAACAAAAATTGGTAATGTAAGGAAAAAGTATTTTTCAATAACTAACCTAACAAATTTTGTCTAGAGATGCACTCTTTTCACAAGATAAATATTGTCAAAGTAAGAAAACCCAAAACAAATTGTTCAAAAATTTTAAAACGAAAATTATTCCATAATTCATGTTTAAGGGTACCCCAATAAAGCTAAATATAGGAAAAGTAAAGAAGTGTTATTACTTCCATAAAGCTTATTCAGATAACAGTCCCCGAAAAAATGAGAATGAAGAAAAATAATTTACATATTATTATTAATACCAAAGAATATGATTATGGATTGGTTAGCATTAAAACAAAGTTACATGGAAAAAAAATTTACTGAAAATTAATAAAAAATTTATAATTTTCATTAGTAGTTTGCCTTAAACATTTCTAAAATACTTTAAATTCTACTTCAGAAAGTATTTTTTTTTTTTTTTTTTTTTTGCTAAATCTAATTTTAAAATCTTTATTTTATCACATGACTTGCTTAACGTCGAAGTGAAATAAACCGGGTAATAATAGATCTGTAAAGGATTGATTTTTATTAGCAAATACTTATGTTAGTTAAATAATGTTCCCAGTAATTTCATTTGGGAGATAGTTAGATTCTTTGATTAATTTGTAAACTTATAAAGAAAGGTGAAATTATAATTACTTAAAAGCAATATATTTCTTAATAAAAGCTAATTTCACATTCAAGCACAAATTATCAATTGCTATTTTCGTAGTTTTTTGTTAAACTTATAATTAATTTGAAGTTTAGGAGACTACAGTCATTATTATAAATTTTATTGAAAATTACAAGATTAAAATCGTAGAATTTTTTTCAAAAAATGTAAACTTCAAATAATTGTCTTTTTTACCTACAAAATCTTGAATTAAATACTATAATTTTTATTTTTTGGCTTATCATGCATTTTTAAATAACGTAAAAAGTGAAAATAACATAGAAAATGTCTCTAAAGATTGGAAATCGATTTTTTATGTAAATAATTAGTTTTAAATAGTAATTATGATAGTAATAATAAGAATAATAATATTTATAATAAGAATAAAAATAGTAATAAGAAGAAGAAGAATCGTAATAATAAGAATAATAATGAAATAAATCCAATGTAAGGAGTGAAAAAATTTACTCAATGCGCCTTTGCCGCAAGTCTGAAACGGTCAATGTCGCTAGATTCATTTTCAAAAGAAAATTTCAAAAAAAGCATTTTCCGATAAAAAAAATTAAAAATATTACATATTAGGCAAATTAATAAATGTTTTACTATAACAAATATTTTAACATGATTCCATATAAAAAGAGTAAGTTCAATATTTTCTGCCATGAACTATTTTAAAGATCAGAAAAATTACTTATTTTCACTTTATCTGTTTTGTTTATGTCGAAAACAAGGTTAAATGTTCAAATTTTGAATCTCATTTCCAGTAATCAAATGAAATTGATTTTAGTATAATTAAGTGAATGTCATTTTAACGAGGAATGATGCTTTAAAATTACTGTCAAAAATGGACAAAAAAATAACTCAGAAACGCTAACAAAAATGTGCATTTATAAAATAACTTTTAGCTCCTGAAGCGCAATTTTCTTTTTAAAAAATTTTTTTTTCATTATAGTTATAAATATTTTTAAACTAACTCAAAACCCTAATACAAAAGGTAACAAACATAAAACTAGCTTTTTTTATGTAATTTAAAGAAAAAAAATTGGGCAATTACAAGAATATTAATTTGTAAAAATCCCATAAAATTTCATTTTTTAGGAACCCCACTATGTGAGAAATGGTTAACTCAAAAATTACGACCACAAATCAGGAGATCCTGCAGTTTTAAAAACACTTAAACACATTTTAATTTTTTTTACTCTGATTTTTTGTTAATTCTAAATTTATCTGTGAATATTGATATAAACTCATAAAACTAACATTATGTTTCAGCTGTATAAATCATGAGATTCAACATCAACATTGTTATTGCTCTTGTATGTGCGCTGTTTGTAATGTTGAGCACTGTGAGCAGCTTCAAGCACCACAAGCATCACCATAGCAACTATGATATTATGGTATCGGGTCTCGTGGCAAAAATGCTTCAAGAAAATGGCGGAGGTGGAGGCCACGGAGGAGGTTTCTATCCAATTTACATCCCATTCCCCATGCATGGCTGAAGCATCAAAACTGTCCTGTTTCACCTATTAACGCACATTATCTAAAGATATGTATCAATACATGATAAGATTATGCTTTTGACTAATTATTATCATGAATCTAATCGATGATGATGATTATCATGGCTTGAAGTACGCCAGTTTAAGTTGTTCTACTTTACTGAGCATAAACTTATTGCTTTAAGTTCATTGTAAAAAATTCACAGTAAATTGTTCGAAGATCATTGTAGATTATGCCAAATTCATTATACACAGTTCAAAACTCATTGTATATAGCTCAAATCTCGTTAAACATAGTTCAAACCTCATTGTAAATTACTTCAAACTCATTGTAAAATGCTCAGACTTGTATAGTGTTCAGAAATGAATGTTTTTTCCTTAAATCAAAATGTTTGAACTTAGAATAATAGTAACATAGTCCAAATTTAGCGAACTCAATAGGTAACGAGTTAACTAACGTGCCAATTTAAATTGAACTATGATTAGTTGAATATTATCATTTTCGTAGAAAACGAACCATATTTTTACTCATTAAATAAATCTTATGCTTAAGTACCAGAAATGCCCAAATGCTATTGAAAATTTTCTTGATACTAAAGTTTAACTTACATTATTTTTTTTTAAAAAGTGAACAAAACTACTATAGTATTCTTGTTTCCATTTATATTTCTGAAATATTTGATTAAATTAAATTAACGATTAACCTCACAAGGAAGCAAATTCTGGTAAAATTACCGTACTGTATAATAATAACATTTCTGTTTTTAAAAAACCACACATTTAGTTAAAAAATACAAATCTGAAAACTAATTTTAACCGAATAAATGATTTGCATGCCATGCTCTAAGATAGCATGATTAAATTTCCAAATTTTATCACTATCAAATTTTATAGCATATTATGAAATAATATTTTATTGTTAGTTTTACAAAAATCTTTACTAAAACACTTCGGTAAAAATTTACCGAGCTTTTTGGTACTCCCATAGAATCACTGTTATATCCTGGTAGTTTTGACTATACTTTTTTCTCAGTTCAGTATCTGATTAAATTATATGAAACAATTCAGTTTTAATAATAACATGTCTAAGAAATCCAATCAGGTTCTTAAAAATCTTTTTATCATAATTAATAATGTAAATTCATCTGTAATTACCAATGTTTCATCCATGCAAATTAGTTATTTTTCTTTTTGTTAACAATGTATATGATTATTGAAAAGTTTATATTTTGAAATGTTATGTATTTAAAATAAAAGTATTTTATTCTAAATCGGTATTTTATTTATTTTTATTTTAATAGAAAAATATGGTATGAATAGTTTCCAAAATTGATAATATTATTGAATCTAGATCTGCGCTGTCCGTCAATAAAATGCGTAGAAAATATTGACGACAATTTTAATAAATTTGAAACATAACTGCCAGATATTTTAAAAACGATGTTAATTACATTGCCAAGTTATACGAGGGTTGCTATTTATATTTCTGGCCTTGGCAACAGTAAGTGTTGCTAGGCGACCGCAGACGATTTTAATCGAAAGTTTGATATTTTTAAGCATAAATTCAGCAGACGATTTACCATTATAGCTTCATTTGTGTTGACAGTAAATTGAAAAGTTCTTCTCTTTCAAAAAATGGAATTGAATCGTGAACATTTTCGTGCCATTATTTTTCATAACTTTCGACGTGGATTGTCAAGACAAGAGTGCTTCGATGAACTTAATTCTTTATTCAGCGATAAAGCGCCATCCTACAGCACTGTAAAAAATTGGTATAACGAATTTAATCGTGGTCGATGTTCGATCCAGGAGGAATCCCGTGCAGGTCGTCCAAAATCCGTTGTTGTGCCTGAAAAGATCGATGCTGCGCGTGAACTGATAAAGCAAGAGCGTCATGTGACATACCGTGAGATAGAGGCGTCTTTGGACATTGGTATGACTAGCATCAATAAAATATTGCATGAACATTTGAGCGTAAAAAAATTTGTTTGCGTTGGATCCCGCATAATCTGACAAACGCTCAAAAAAAGGCTCGTGTCGATAGGTGCAAGGAAATGTTGGAAAAATACGTTCAAGGTACATCAAAGGCTGTGTATAACATCTGCACAGGTGACGAATCATGGATCTATGCATATGAGCCGGAAACAAAACAGCAATCAACTGTATGGGTCTTCCAAGACGAGGCAAAACCAACAAAAGTTGTTCGAGGAAGAAGCACATCGAAACAAATGACTGCCTGTTTCTTCGGCATTAACGGTCATGTGGCAACAGTGGCGTTAGAGCAACGCAGAACGGTCAATTCTGAATGGTACACGACCATTTGTTTGCCAGAAGTCATCGGAGAAATTCGAAAAAAGCAGAAGAACAGGCGAATCATTCTTCATCATGACAATGCGAGCTCTCACACATCGACTCAAACAAAGGCATTTCTGACCGAGCGAAAGATCGAACTGATGGGTCATCCGCCGTACAGCCCTGATTTGGCACCCAATGACTTCTTCTTATTCCCACACATCAAAAATAAATTACGTGGACAACGATTTTCGACCCCCGAAGAAGCGGTTGATGCATTCAAGACGCATGTTTTGGAGTTACCTCAATCGGACTGGAAAAAGTGCTTTGAAAATTGGTTCAAAAGGATCATCATGGAGAATATTTTGAAAAACAATAAAACCAATTTCGATCCTACATATTTGTTTTTTCATTATTTGGCCAGAAATATAAATAGCAACCCTCGTATAGTAAGCTTTGCTAAACACAATATATTTAAAGATTATTTTCCTTTTGGCTTAACAGCAATTTAAGAGATATTCTGTAACAGATTAGTCTCGAATAAGTTTTATTTTGAAAACTTATCGAGAAAATATACTTCATATTAATCAAAAAGTTATTCCCTTGCGAAAAATGCTATTATTTTTTTCTTATTAATTTTCAAAAATGAATTTTTTATACAAATTCAGCAGCAAGCAATTTAACATTACGTGATATAGTTCAACAAGAAGGCTACAGTTATTGTTTGAAAAAAATGCATGGGTTCGTATGGGAAAAAATGTATAGGTATATTTTTTCGTGTTTTTCTCTTAAATGTATTTTACAATTATGGAAAATTATTTGTATAACAACTTTTTTAAAAGCTAAACTATAATTTCATTTACATAATTTCTAATAACTTATTACATTATTCCGCATAATTTCCATCCTATTTTTTTCTAGGAAAAACTCTAGAGCATTATTAAAGCTATAAATTCCAAAGAAATCTCTATTTTTTAAAAGATAGTCACTAGCAATTAGCCTATGATGGAAACCTTTCAAAATTTTTCAGCATCGTAATCTGAAATCAATTTTCGTGAAATTAATCGAAATTAAACTTATTTTAATGCTTTCTAAGTGAAACTTTATCCTTATTTTTTAACGCTACATTAAAGAAAGCTTTAAAAAAACACCTAGCAGTCTAAAAAAGTAGAAAAATTAAAAAAAAAGCTAGAATTTCAACTTATGAAATTTCAATTTATTCAAACGACATTCATTAGTAATTTACTAAAAGAAGAACTTTTTTAAAAACCTCAATGTCATTATTATGGTATATCTGAACCATTGATTATCGTAAATTTAATAGTAATTTTATTCTCGCTCATATTCTTATCCATGCATATCATTAACAGATATTTTACGGTCATTTAACCTAACAACGCTAGAATGGACGCTATCATGAAGCACCTTAAACATGTCCTCTCATGCAGAAAGATAGCTCGCTCTCTAACTCACAAAGCAAAATACAAAAAAAGAAACAAATAAATAAATTATTCATGTAAATTTATCTGTGAAACTAAGAGAGTAGTAGGGAAAAGAAATTTAAAATTAAATGGACACTTAAAGCTGTAAAAAAAAAAAAAAACAGTTTAGATTTTACACGCTCAACAATTTTTCTCACTAACACCAGCGGCATTCATTTGAGAAATTGGTGCAATTTATGAAAGATAATCCTAAAAGAAAGTCTCTATCTTTGAAGTTAGTCTTTTAAATCTCATCAATCAATGTCATGTATGGCGTGTAATTGACCAATGTGACAGATTGGGAGCATTTAATCGGGTGCAGTTTTTAAGAAGAATCATAGTTAGTTCAAAAATTCGACGTCATTTAATAAGGATTACCTTTCCTAAAAATTGCATCTGGAAAAAAAAATAAAGAATACTCGCGCTTAGCCTAAAAATTATTTATAGTTTTGAGTCAGATGTCAATTTTGACATATTAGAGATTTATTTTTTCCGAAAGCTTGAAATTGAAAATCATTATGTTCAATATTAAAACTGTCTGGAAATATTAAAATATTGTTAAAGGTAAGTTGTAATTGGATATTACACAATCGAAATCAATACAATTAAATAAGGAAAAGAAGAAAAATCGATGAACTTGTGGGATATTATGTTATTGCCAAAGTAATCTGTTATCAGGCAAAACAGAATCAAAATCAACATTAATATTAAAAAAACAATGTAAAATTAAATCAACATTTTAGCAACTGTGTTTTTCAAGTAGACTAGAAGGAATTAAAAAAAGTATATTTACTGCAACTAAAAGGAAGAACGCAAAGCTCAATGCTTCCAATAGACTTGGATAAAAATTTCCATGGTAAAAGTCTATTACGAAAGTGAGAATTTCTAAATTTTTTGCTTTAAGTCTGACAAATTTTTTTTTATTTCATTTAGTAGTCATTTCATTTTATACAGCGAAATAAATTTTAATACCGTAAAAAAGAGTTTTTGTACCGTAGAATCCATTTTTTCGGTAAAATTCTGATATACCGTCAATTTTATAATATTTGCTATGAAATCACTGAATTGTTGTAATTATATAAATATCACTGTAAAAATTGTGCAACAAAATTTTGCGGTAAAAATGGATTTTACAGTAAAATGGATTTTACGGTGGATAAACCGTTAAAAGTACTGACACCTCCGGTGTCAGTACTTTTAACGGTTTATTGATCTGAATTTTTTTTTACAGTGTAGTTAGTTGTTAACATTTAGAACGAATTTATTATTGTTTCATCGAGTGTATTGGCTAACTGTTTTCCTAGTGACAATAAAGCACAATTAAACAATGATACTGTAACACTAAAACAGCAGTAACATTTTCAGCAGATAGTAACATTAAAATAATAGAATTTGATATTGATAGATTTGAGCTCTGATAATTTGAGATATTGTTGCGCAACTTTCAGTTATTAAAAAAAATTGCAACTATTATATTAACCTATAGGTTTACGTGTATTGTTGGTGCTAATATTGCATGGTTACTACAGTTTTCTTTTCTAAGTCTAGAATAGAAATTAAATAAGTTTTGTTTCCGTCCAGGTTCAATAGTTACGAAATTACATTCAAAGTTCAGTTTTCTTTCATATCATATAAGGCCTACTTGAACTTTATGAAATAAAGATTACGCGAAGCAACTAATAATATGTATTTTCCTTTACATTTTGCCGTTTTGCTTACATCTTTCAGAGGACAAGTTAGGAATTACATACCAAACGCATGTTATGAATTAACACAACATTTTAAGTAATAATAAAAAGTGTAATAAAACTGTAAAAATAGTTCCACACATGAATATGAAGAATATGTACTACTTAAATTCAAAATACTGAAAAATTAAACTAATGACTAAACTAATGACCTTTGGCAAAAACTGAAAAATTTATAACTGTTAAAGTTGAAGTACTTACAAAAATCAATATTAAAAAAGTATTTTTACTGTAATTTGATTTTCGTAATAATGCAAGTGTGTAAAAAAGATATATTATATGCATAAACTATTATAAAAGGAAATAATTTCGCAATTATATGTCATAAGTAAAACTAAATTTAAGTCTAATTTACTTTCTCGGAAACTGCTCTAAAAATGATCGTCATTTTAGATCACGAAAGAATCATTTTGGCCAAATTAAACTAAACATCGTTTTCTAAGCAAACGATTTTATCATTAAGAGAATTGCAAACTTAAAAAAAAACAAAAACAATAAAGCGTTAACTGCGTTATTTTTAAAATTAAATATCTTCGTGTCTATGAATAATATCGCTTTCTTCTTTAACTACTTTCCTCTAATTTCCCTAAATGCGTGAATAAAAATGGCATATGAATAGGTTGCTTCTATAAGCTTATTAGTTCCGCATTATTTTTCATTTTTTCCCCTTTTGTCTATGTGTCATGCACCGTTGCTCTTCCGTCGCGTTTGAATACACATTATTTCTGGCCAACACCACAGAACAAATATAATAATTAAAAGCTACACCAAATTGTTATTTTGAATTCATTTCAATCTACAATGAAAAAGACTAATTATATATTCAGTTAACTAATTTTTTTCTTAGGTTCGATTTCATATTTTCTTCAACTATAAAATTTTTTTAAACAGCATTTTCGGTGCACGGCTTGAACTTTCAGAAAAAGTCGAAAAATAATATCTTGCAGGTTTGCTACAGCCTTAATATGGAGCTATGTTGAACTTTATTAAAGTGCAAACTTATCTTTGGTGAATTTTATTTCCTAATTCTTTGGTAAAATTTAAAGTATCCGACTGGGCTAAACAAATTTCTTATAAAATAAGCGTAATTAAAATTGTAATTTTAATTTTGGTAAGCAGGGGCCAAAAGTTTTAAATCTAGAGTAGACTTTAAAATTTGAGCACAAAAAATACGATTTTTTTCTATCACTCTTACAGCCCTACATCAAATTATAATGCATTAATATCAAAATAATTTGTTTGTGTTGTGTGCAATGAACAATGTGTTTAAAAAATTTCAAATGCTCGATGAAACAGAATAAAATAAATATATTGCCAATATTGATTTTCCAAGGGAAAATTAGAAACATTCTTACATAAAACATGATAAAAATAAAAAATTCCTCCTGAGTTCAAAAATTGTCTAAAATTATGCGAAATCTGCATACAAATTTTCAAGGAATTCTATAATAAACTTTTTTTTTTGTAATGTGTGTAAAGAGATTTTCTTAATCAATGTTTTTTTAAAACGCATTTGAGGAATGTAATTGCCAAAAAATATTGGTCAGCATGAAAAAAATCAACCATAACTTTATTTTGGAAAATCAAGAGCAAAAGTTCAGAGAACTAATGAAAAAAATTTTAAATACAGACAAATACGAAAAAATAAATCGAAATTTTCGTTTTTCACCCAGTTGGATTCCTGAAATGGAAATGCGATTGAATTTAAAAACAAGCTTGTGACAAAAAAATCTTAAAAATCATGTGCTTTTTTTATTATATGCATAAAAATGTAATTAATTATCTTTCAAATGGTGAAAAACCTTATTTTTGTGCCTCAATTTAAGTACGAGACAAGTTTTTTTCCTTGCTATATTTAACTTCAACTGATGCTGAAATTTAGAAGGTTTCTTTCTTTCAAAATTGCTTTTTTTCCAACTTAAAAACGATGAATCTTAAATCCCATTAAAGGTTACAGTTTGAAATTTTACTTGTACTCAGCCCTTTAAGAGTTAAAGTACCCAAGTCAAAATCCCTGATGGTTACGTCAAGCATTATAATGGTTTTTGTTGGTTTCAGTGCAATTCATCATGGTCCAACATCATTTGATGGTCACCATCATTCAAAATTCTCCATCATGCATTCATGGTTTTTGATATGCCAACAAACTTACATCATTCTATGATGGAAAATAATACTTTGTTGTTGTTGCTAATTCCCATCTGGTCTGACGGGGTCAGACCAGCTGATCAATGAATCCGTTCACATTAAGAAAATCCGAAACCAGAATGGGAGAGGAATGAATGTCGTTCCAGTCCAGCCCTAAACAGTTCAAGATGTGCTCAGGTGATGCCTGGTTTTGTTGGCATTTAGGGCAAAGAGGAAAGATCTTTTGATTTGCAGAAAATGTGAGACTTTTCAGGTGTCCACTGGCCAGTTGTAATAAGCAGGTGTTGGTTCGCCTGTCACCAGGAAGAGATAGAGAGAGTCCTGGTCTTTTTGCTATATACCAGTAGTGAATAGGTGGAAGCAGCCACTTTTGTTTGTTCTGGGCCTTTTGCTTTGCAAAAAGTTCAAGGTATGTAAGCTCTGAGGTGGAGGGGACTGGATGGTCTAGTCCCTTCTTTGCAAGAGTGTCAGCCAACTCGTTGCCGTGGATATCCACGTGGGACGGGATCCATTGAAAGTGGACCTCATGCTGTTGGGAAATGAGCTTTACTTTTTGTAAGATCGAAAAACTGGTTTTATCTCCATTGAGAGCCCAATGTTTGAGGTGTTGAATTGAACTACGGCTGTCAGATAGTATCCAAGTATTTCCAAGGTGCCCTTCACTCAAGATTTTCTCTAGTCCACTGTCGATTGCAATTAGTTCGCTTCGAAAGACGGAGCAAAAATCGGGGTTTCGTTGATGAAGAGTGTAGTTCTCTCGAGGTGTTTCAATAAATACCCCACTGCCAGTAATACTTTAATACTATGATGGTTAATCATCAAGAGAAGTTTGATTCTCGTGGACCAACAATCCATGATGGTTCCAACTACACATTTCCACAACGGTTTAATGGAAATTCTTGTTGGTTCTCGGGAATATACCATCAAAACAATTTGTTTTTTATTTATGTTGGTCCACTTTAAATCGGTCTGAATTCCTACATTGGGATGATCATTTTTCATGATTGTTCCAACATTTGATTTCTTAGAAAGTAAGATGAAAATTTTTAATGGTTCAACATGAACAAACCATCAAAAAAATTTTCTGTTCTTATGTTGAACCATCATAGATCAGTCAGAATTCCTACTTTGGGGTGATGGTTACTTATCTTGGTTACCATCAAAAATATAATGGTTCATGATGGAATTATCGATGGTTACCATCAAGATCACGTTGGTCTATCAATGGAAAGCCATCAAGAATTTTGACTTGGATATACTACCTGCGTTTTCCATTACCTATTCGAAGTGACTTATCCTCGCTACCACAAAAACTGACAGCTTGGGACTAAGAACTTAGTTTAAGGAAACAATAACAATATGGCTTTTTAATAAATATACTGTTGTTCCAAGTTATTAAAAGCACTTACAGTTATGTTTAAAGTTATATAAGAATTTTTCAAAACTGGTTGATCACAATTTTTAAACTTCACAATAACTACCCGCTTTGCTTATTTGTAGACTTATTTATTTTACTTCTTATATTTCTTTAAATGTAAGTGTTAAATAGTTAGAAAATTTAAATTTTTAAAAAAATTTTAAAGAAACAAATTTTTTGTCGGGCTCTTTTTCTTTATCTTCACGTGCACTGCAGGCCAAAGCCGTCTCAATAAGTATCTTCCAACAGTTCCTATCTGACGCCAAGATTCGTCTTTGTCAGGTTATCAAAGTATACCGTTCAACTTTTTTTTGAAGAAATGTCTGTATTATTTCTTTTATGATTTCAAACTGTAACTTCTGTATTTATGTAGTTTTTCGGTTGTAAAACATTAAAATAAGTTAAATATAGAAGAAAATCTCATTCATATTTGAATTGTAGTACTATATTAAAATCGATTAGCAAATCATGTATGGAAGATCGAATCAAGAGAAATCGATCAGCATAAAGAAATCTCGTTGCCACCAGTTCACAGATGTCCATGAAAATTTACTGTCTAAAGGTTTTTGGTGTAAAATTGTTAGAATAATTTTTTCAGAAATTTTGAACCAAAACTGCGATTAAGGGACCCTTTTGAAATTTGACTCGAATTAAAAAAATGATACTAAGGATGGTGGCTTGTCTGTAAAAAATGTCTGTATCTTTTTTATTTATGAGCTATTTTTCTTAAGTTTTGTGTCATTATAAAGCAAAAGTCAACACTATGTAATTAAGCTATTAAAATGCTAAAAAATATTTATTTAAGGTCTTAAAAACCTCATTTAAAAAGTTTTTGAGGAATTTTTCGGCGAATTTCAAAACTTTTTTACTGAGAAGTAACAACTTTAATTACATACATTTTTTTCGTAATGTTGAATATCATATTTTTTAGCAGAAAGAAGTTAAGAGGGCGTTTTTCGTTTTTGTCAGTAAAGTAATAAAACGTAATTTTCAGAAAAATAATTCAAAATCTTTAGCACAAAAACAAAGTTTTTTGAATTAAATTTTTTTTTCTCATTATGCTAAATTTTTTTATATGAAAAATATTGAAAAGGGGATTTTTTTTGTTTTAGGTCAGTAAAAAAAAATAAAAACTGGATTTTCGACCAAATACTTCAAGGTTTTTTTAATCTTATGAAATGGATTTTTTCACATAATGTTAAATGTTCCACTTTTCATTGTAACAGAACTCAAAAAAAGTTTTTTTTTTATTGTTTAAAAAATTTAAAGTGGTTTTAAGTATTTTAGTTCACCTTAATATTTCGCAAAAATATTAAGGTGAAATGAAAAAAAGTTCCCCGATATTTATCAATTAACATTGTTTTGTTGACTACAAGACTAGCAAACTTGAAATTACTGGGATGTGTAGAAAAATGTACAAGAAATTGAATAAACATTCTATTGTTAATTATTGAAATATTAACAGTTAATTTTGAATTAAAAAAATATTTCTTTTTTTCACTTCAACCTTTCTGCAGTCCGCAGAAATGCAATTACACAGCTGAAACTTGACGTGCTAAAAGAGACATTTTAATTTATGAAATAACTGAAAATTTGAATCTGTTTGAGAATTATTGCAACTTTTATCAATGATTTTTTGTTAAACTTTTTTTTCTTTAAATAATATCTATTTATAAATTGTTGTAAAAAAATTTAACTTCCTCGAAATATTCATTTTATAAGCTAGTGCTTGTCAAAGTTAATAAAAATAAGAATTACTATAATTATGAAACAAGATAGGATGATGCTAGATTTGGATGTTAGATATAAACATCCAAAAGTATACTTTGTGCTGAAGTGACAAACAACGTGAATAAAGCACAAATAAAGCATAGAATTTAACAATTTTAATTCTCGAAATAAGAACCTTCATTCAGAATCTTAACACTCTTAACATTTTTATCAAAATTCCTTATAACATTAAATACTCAATAAGAATAAAAACTTTTTCTCACTCGAACTAAAGTCTATCGTTATATGTTGTTAACAACTTAAGTAGCTTATTGATTAATTTATAGTAATATTACATTAAATATTATATATACCTAATATGTATAATTTTATGATCAATTAAAATTATAACGAATTAATCATCAATGTAATATGGTTATTTATTAATTTTTATTGCGTCTCACATTCTATATTTCTAAATTTAAATATTATATTTTTTAGTACGGTTGATTATTTTTCAAGCCCAAACATTCTTTCATGTCTTTAATATTAACAAAATGTGCTTACATGAAGTTATATTAACTTATATATTTTATAAATAAATTCACTTTTAAGGAATAAAATAATAATAATTAAAAGGCAACTACGGAGCATTGCTAGTGCGAAGAAAAAAAAAATCTTGATTTATTTTGGCTGAAAAACATTTTTTTATTGTTTTAACGCCAAAAACAAAAAACACCCTCAACATTTTTTATGTTAAAAATTATGTTAGTTAACAGTATGAAATAAAAAATAAGTTGCTTCTCAGTAAAAATAATTTTGAAAGGAAATATAATGGCATGACTTAAAAAAAGAATACCTTGATTTAATAAAATTATTGAATTTTCTTAGTATAACTGCAATATTCATTTTAAAATCAGCTTATCCAAAGATGTTAAATCATCTTCATGAGCTGTCAACCTTATACCATGAATTATCAAGATTATATTAGAGATTATTGTTGCAACTTTTACATGAATTATCAACCTAAACTTTTCAAGATTAAGTACTTGTATAAATGCAAAAAAAAGTGTAATTCATGTAAACCTCTATTCTGTAAAACAAAATATAATTAAAGAAAAATGTATGTAAGCATACAAATTTAAATATTTAAAAAATTAGAAAAATTACGCGTTTTTTCCGTATGTAAATCAAAAGCTAATATGCTAAATATAGTATTCAAATACTATAGCAACAGTTACCCAGACCATAAAATTATATACGAAAACATGGTTTCGCAGTAGAATGAAGAGGGTTATGAAAAATGCAAATAAAAAATAGAAAATTCTTTAAATTACATTCATTGCGCACTCTTTTGCTATCAAAAGTAGCTGTCATCCAAACTTACTATCAGCAAATAATTGACTGCATATCTCTAAAGATTTCGAATGATGATGATTTATAACAGATTTCTTTTCCTTAGAACTGGTCAATCTGTCTACAATTCATATTAATGGACAAGCGTACTGAACCAAAACATAATTTACGAACTGTTTATCGTTTTCGGTGAGAATTTTATACGTAATTTTCAAAATAAAATGAGTGCATTGAAAGTTAAAAAGGTAATATTTTATAAGATTCTCACTACTTCATCGGTCTTTGTCCGATAAAAATTCAAATTTCTTTGAAATTTTTCATGCTATTACGTAATATTAAGAAGATATACTATCGGCCTCTGAACACAAAAACAATTAGTTGAGAAAAAGCAAAAATAGTTTTTTGCTACGAATGAAACATTAGCTTTCACTTTAATTATACTCTTTTTAGAGCAAATAAACAGTTTAAAGTGACTAATTGTTTTATTTGAGCAATGGACGGTATACTAGCTTTGGCAAATCTGAGAAAATATTATGAGTAATGATAGCAATTATTTTAAATCAAGTCAAGCGTTACACCATCTTAATCCTAATGATCTCGCGTGCGGATCTAAATTTAACTGCTTTGAAAATTGTTTAAACTTCGATTATTAAACGATGAATACTTTGACGCTTGCATACGATTAAACTCCTTATTAGTTTTTAGATGGGACAAAATTTAATTACTAAGAATAGATTTATATTTTAGAATTTGAAATTTCAGTTTATTTTGTTTCGTGACATAATTCATACATAATTTTAATTTGAAATTTTCCTTCGATCTTATAATTATTTATCGTTTTTCTGGTTGGTATATAGAAAATGTACTTGCCACCTTTGAAATTTAGTTGATATTGCTGCATTCGGCAGCATTGCACAGAATGTTTGGATCTTTCTTCACGAAATTAAAGCTTTTCAGCTTGTCGTGCATATAGTTTGAATTTCAAAAAATTATGCAAATCGGAAATAAATAATTCTATAGAAAAACGTAAAAAATCAGTTTCAAAAATTGTGAAATCAGAAATTGAAAATCGGACACTTTCGTGTACACTAAAGAGTCAACATGTAACTTTACTATAAATTTCGTAAGTATTAATTGTCCAGATCAACCCCAGCACGTCAAATAAGCAAACTTTTACTTTCTGTATAAATTTAGAAACTCATTCTAATGCATTGAAAGTATTAATATGCAGAAAAAACGCTATACAGAACATGAGCGGCAGCAAAAGGGGTGTGGAAGTCAAAAGATTACACTTGCACTCTCCTGGAAATCTAATCAATAAAAAATTATAGTTTGCTGTAGCTGATGTTTCATTTTTTATTTTTAAATAATGACAAGTGATGCTTGTTACGTGCCATATTGAATGAAATATGCGAAAATACTCTGCTTTTTTCAGTTAAATGCCAGCTAATATTTTTTTGATGCTTTGAAGATATGAAAAAGAAATATTCTTTTAAATGTAGGCAAATATTATTGATCAATACTCACTGTTTTTGTTTATAAAATTTAAACGTTATTGAAGATGTAATTTTTATGTCAAAATTTGTTGGTTTTTGTAGGTTTCAATTAAGTTATTAGATCTAAAGGATATTCGTCTTCGGGTTTGGAAGCTACAAGTGCATCATCAAGGAAGAGGAAGTATAAATCACGTCCTGGTCACCAATGAAGCGAAATGAATAGCTTAAAAACTAAATACATATAATAAATGCTATTTACATTTACATACATTTATATAGTGCGTTTTGCTTAAATCAGGCACCAAATATTTACGATGCGCTTAGTATAAAAACAAAATAAAAAAATAAAAACAACAACAAGAAGTGCAGTTTCAAAATGTAAGAATAAAGGTTGGAGTAAATACAGACTCAGAGTTCATGGATAATAATAAAACAATTTAAAAATGCAGAATATGTTCTTGATATCCAGAGCTAAAGAAAAAGATATTCTCTCTTTAGCCCTGCTTGATATCAAGTTCCTTCAATTATACTATAATTAATGTGATAAATGAGTAATTTACTGTTATATTTTATTACAGAACCATTGTTTGAGCTAGTATACCCTTTCATTGAGTTATTTTCACAAAATCATGTTTGTTAAATGTCTATCGATAATTAAACTTAAACTCACTAAACAAAAAGCAAACTTATTGATAGATACTGAATTGAAAATCAGAGACAATTTTAATGCTAGTGATGAAGATGTGCGAGGCTGAATAGATAAATCAGAAACATATATTGATCGCTGGCGTCTTATAGAACACAAATTTATAAAATTTGCAAGTTCTGGCAAGTCTGAAGTCTGGCAAGTCTGAAGATTAGGAGTCTGAAGAATTTTATAAATCATCTTATACATTCAGTTTTCTTAAAGTTTTATATAAAAAGCTGAGGGCATTTGCTCAGTTATAACTGAAAAGTGTTTTTAAAAAAGGCTTTAATTAAATTTTTGTTTTCAAACTTTTATCTTTTATTTGACTTAGTAAATGTTCTATTTTACATTTATAGGATTTATTATAGGATTTATAATTGGATTCAAATCAAAGGATTACTCTTGTTAGTTTATAATATTGATATTATTAGTAAAATACATAAAAGGAAACGAGTTTATTGTTACCCTAAATTAACGTTTTATTATTCTTTAATTCTTACTGATCAAATTTGTGTTAATTGTTACTTAAAATACATTGATTAAAAGAGAAATATCAGGAATTGATTAATTTTATTTTTACTTAGTAACTAAACTTCTTATAACGAAAGCGCTTAAAAAATTTTTTTTTCTCTAATAAATGTTTTGAGCACACTTAATAAATAAATGCTCACTTATTTTAGCTCTTTATTAACATATCACTTACTAACACTAGTCAAAGATTCCTTCTTATTGCTCGTCTAAGTTACCACATATTGCTGGTAACATGGAATACTATGATTTTTTACCGTCTGTAATATACATGTTTTAAAGAACATTATTACTTGTAGAGGGAAGTTGTAGGACCCCCATGACGAAACATCCCGACATGAAAACATTCCTACATTTCTACATGAAGTTGTAGAACCACCATGATTTTTACTGTCTTTAATATACATGTTTTAGAAAACATTCTTACATGTAGAGTTAAATTCTAGAGCCCCCATGATTTTTTGCTGTCTATAATATACATGTTTTAGAAAACATTCCTACATGTAGAGTGAAATTGCAGAACCACCATGATTTTTTACTGTCTTTAATATACATGTTTTAGAAAACATTCCTACATGTAGAGTGAAATTGTAGAACCACCATGATTTTTTACTGTCTTTAACATACATGTTTTAGAAAACATTCCTACATGTAGAGTGAAATTGCAGAACCACCATAATTTTTTACTGTCTTTAATATACATGTTTTAGAAAACATTCCTACATGTAGAGTGAAACTGCAGAACCACCATAATTTTTTACTGTCTTTAATATACATGTTTTAGAAAACATTCCTACATGTAGAGTGAAACTGCAGAACCACCATAATTTTTTACTGTCTTTAATATACATGTTTTAGAAAACATTCCTACATGTAGAGTGAAATTGCAGAACCACCATAATTTTTTACTGTCTTTAATATACATGTTTTAGAAAACATTCCTACATGTAGAGTGAAATTGCAGAACCACCATAATTTTTTACTGTCTTTAATATACATGCTTTAGAAAACATTCCTACATGTAGAGTGAAACTGCAGAACCACCATAATTTTTTACTGTCTTTAATATACATGTTTTAGAAAACATTCCTACATGTAGAGTGAAATTGCAGAACCACCATAATTTTTTACTGTCTTTAATATACATGTTTTAGAAAACATTCCTACATGTAGAGTGAAACTGCAGAACCACCATAATTTTTTACTGTCTTTAATATACATGTTTTAGAAAACATTCCTACATGTAGAGTGAAATTGCAGAACCACCATAATTTTTTACTGTCTTTAATATACATGTTTTAGAAAACATTCTTACATGTAGAGTGAAGTTGTAGAACCAATTCTTGTAACAATTAATTAATATCTAAAGTAAATGCTTTTAAATTGGCAAGCGTCTTAAATTGACAAGTGGTCTAAATAATCCTAAATGATTGCATTGATCTATTTGCGCATTTTTTTGTGAAATTTTTAATGGTATAAGTGAATAAAAATGTCAATTTACACAAACTTAATCACTGTTAAATATTTTCCTCCTTAAAAATAAACTTAACGAAATCCGTAAAGTAAAATTAATAGAAAAATGTGGTATTAACGAACCATGTCAATCGTTAAGTTTTTTATTACTAGGAAAAAAAACTTTATTGCGAATCATAAAAAAAGTAATTATTTAAATAAATGATTCGCGATACTACGTGTTATTGCCTTAAAAGATATTAATAATTCTCGAGTTCGAATGAAAATAGTGTATCACATGTATCAATTCTCATAGCTAAATAACAATGCATTTTCTAACATTTATGCGTTTTTAAGATTTAAGAAATGGTTATATGACCTTTTTTGTAAAATAATCTCTTGAATTATTTCTTTATTCAATTGTCTTTCACTAAAACTACTTTCTTTTTATGTTTAAGTTGGAAAATTCTAGAAGTCTTTTAGGATATTTTATCCTCATTTAAGGAACACAGTGTGTAAAATCAACTTGATCTACTTATGGCGTCATTTTCTTTTTCTCGAAAGGACGTTGGCGATCCGAATTTTCTGACATTTGTCATTTGCTTTATTTTTGTTTCATTCAAATCAAAAAGCACAGACGAAAGCATAGACCAAATTTCTATAGCACGATTCTACTTTCTTCTCTTCTTTTTTTTTAATATATATAAACGGTTAAAGTAATAAATCCGGTTATTATTAATACTAACCGGTCAATATTAGTAATTACTGCTTTATTTGGTCAAAGTGAGAAACGTTGCAACTTATTCACTTTAACCAGTTATTATTAATAATAACCAATGAAGTTTGATCAATGTGATTAAACGGTTTATATAGCTTTGGGACATGGGTGTGTCGCTTTGCATACGTGTTACGGTTAAATTGATAAATCCGGTTATCATTAATACTAACCGGTTAATAACCGCTTCTTTCGGTAAACGTGAGAAATAAAAAGGGAAGATTTCCGTATCGTGATCTGTGGCAGAATAATCGCCAAGACTTGGCAAGTTCCAGGCAACGGCCTGCGAAAAACTTTAAAAAAAAAAAAAAAAAGATAAAAAAAAAAAAAAAAAAAAAAAAAAAAACGAAAATGGACCAACTTGAAGGGTATAACTCGTAGCCACCCCCGGGCAAACATCTACACGTTTTTTTTTTAAATTTTTTTTTTTTTTTTTTGCTCCTTGGCTATTGTAGTTGCCGTTGCAGATCACGATACTGAAATATCCCCAATGAAAACGTAAAAGAATGACATTTGCCAAACTTCATCGTTTATTATTAATAATTAACTTGTTTATCTGATAAATTTGTTTAAATTATCCACTCTAACCGGTTTATTTGGTTATTATTAATACTGACCGGTTAGTATTAACATCAATCTCCAAGATAGTTTCGCTTTTATCATTGTTTCACCAAAAAACGTTGGTATTTTTCACGAAAAACAAATAAATTCTCGTCAATCAAGAAGATATATTTATCAAGAAATTTTTTTTAAAAATAAAAATACTTCTTATTCCCACTTTTATCTAATGTAGTTTATATTTCATACGTTTACTTTTCACGACACCAGTTATGAAGACAAGCGTGTAAGTAGGCTCATCTTCTGTGATATGTCGATGGTAGCATTTACGGTAAATTCTGCAGCACCTCCAGGTTAGAAGGAGGATTACTAAAATTTTCCGTCTTTTTCTCAATACCAACAGGACAGTAATCTTCGATTTAACTATCACTGTGAATAGTGTTGGTCAGCCGTGTGGTATATCTGCAAGTTATTTGCTATTCTATGATGAAAGTAAAAATATTCTGGTAACTAAAAACAAGTTTTCTTCGTTTCAGATAAAAAAGAAGGATTAATTTATTAATGCAGATTTTTTTTTTGCGGAAAGTAGTACAATTGACATAGCATTTTCAGCATTTCAATAATGATGAATTTAGCAGCTTTTCGATTATAAGACAGATATTATTGTTGCACGAAATTCATCTTAATTTGACATACTTAAAGCAAAATGTGCACATGTATGGTCTTTAAAAAAAAAGACCATACATGTGCATAAAAGCTGTAAGCTGTTTAAATTTAAGTTGAGATACAATGATTCTTAAAAAAACATTTAATATAAAGTTAAGTCTGCAATCAGGTAACAGAAAAAAACTCACTTTTAAGTCTTTGCCATGTTCTCTCATTTCAACTTTTGAATTAGTATGAGTAACAAGATTAGAGATGTTTTAAGAAGGAGTCTCAGAAACTTGTCCTAATTTTTCGTTTGTTTGTTTTTTAAAAATGAAAAGAAAACTTAGATAATAATCTACTGATGTTGTAATAATCTCGAGAGCCCAGTATCGTGCTGGAGGTTTTAAAAAAAATCAAGCAAAAAGTATCGAAATTATTAAAAATTATGCACAGGTGGCACCTTGGTACATATTTCTAGGTTTAATAACCACATGGTTCAAAAATACTATCTACTAAATGAACAATGACTGAAGCATTTGTAAATCTTCTCTTTTATGACAAAATGAAAGTTTGTTAATTAGTTTCATAAATCCATGCTCAGGAAGAAAAAAAATAAAATATTTTTTTTTTTTTAATTTATGAAATTTCTTTTCTTATGTAAATGTATGAATGCATAGAATTGTAACTTTTGTTGTGATGTTGCCTAATGGTTAAAGTCAAATTTCGAAGAAAAAATTATTCTGTTGTTGCCATAAGGTTTTTAGAAATTGTCGATACCCCAAAAAATAACTCTGATAGAATTTCTGTTCACTTGATTATTATATGAAAATAGAACCTTAAAAACGATTCATTATTTCAGAAAATTTCAAACAGAAAGGACAAAAATTAAGAGCCCAGAAACATTTTTTAAAGTACCATTTATAGCCTTTAATTAAAACTAAATTCTTTTTCGAAACTATGTAATCATAAAAATTTTTAGAGAAAAATGCGATTAAAATTAGTAGTATTATTTTGTTTTAGACTGCTAAATGACTTATAATTTTATTTTAATGAATTTTATTGATATGTGGATTATATTGGAATCATTGAAATCTTATGGCTGTTTTATTTTAACTAATTTATTTTAATAATTAAAATTTTCGAATTCCCTTTCATGGCTTTGGTTACCGAAACGTTCTTCATTCTACAATTGTTATTATTTTGAAAAATATTTATATTTATTGTGAAAATAGTGGTGAGCAAAATTATCAGTCTGGCTAGTAGAACTGAAATTTAGTGTATATTTTCCCCAGTCATACATCTAAGGAAAATCATACATCTAAGGAATGCTTCAATATTTCTACTTTCTTTTAAAAAAAAAAGTTATATTTTAAATTTGGGTATAGAAAGGAATCGTTTCGTATGAAATATATCTCATCAGCACTATATCTCAATATATTATAGAATTTTTAAGCCAATTCATTTCTTTGAGGAATATTGTAAATAACATGACGTTAAATGTCGGAAAATATGTGATTGACAGTTTTTATAAATTTGTAAGGGAATTGGAATATTTTTTAAATACTAAAACCTATTTTAAAAATACAAAAATTATTATTGCTACTCCAAAACTCGCACCTGCAAGCGAGTACATTTGAAAGGCGTAACAGCAGGCCGTAGGAATCAATTAGTTCTGCAGCTTTAAAATAAAAAGTTTCTCAGATTGAAGCAATGTTAAAGGTAACATTGTTGCACAGAAAAGCTGCAAAGTTTTGCAAAACTTTGGATCTAAGAAAGTTTGTTGGGGAATGCTAATCAATAAAGCTAATATAAAAAAATTTAAATTTTAAATAATAGAAATTTGCTCATAAAAGTTTTATTAGTTTTAAATGACGTGGTGATTAAAAATTACTAATAATATTAGAGAATGATATCAATTTTATTTTTATGCTAATTATAAATTATTGGTTTAATGTAACGTATAAAACGCCTTGCATCTTAGAAATATTTAGCTTGTATTTGCCTCTTAACGGTATAATCAGGCTCTGTTTATGGAAAGCATTATATTTATGCTTCAACAAACGCACGTTGAAAACGTGCGCTCAACACCTTTTAATAGAGCTTTTAAATGCATTACAAAATTATTTAACCACCACAACACTCGAGATTCCAATAAATCAGTATTTATTTTCTTCCTGATGTCGTTAGGAAACAACAACAAAAAAAATATCTTCCTTCCGACAACCACTAAACAAACTGACATAAGTCTTTTTAATTATTGTCCGGTGACAGTAAAGAGTTCGCTTTTAAGAAATTAAAATTCCACACTTCCTTCCTCCAACCCCTAAAATAGAATATTCGTAAAACGGTCTCTTCCGAGATCGGCATTTAACAGAGCAAGAAGTTGTCAGCTTCCTGTCTCTTTCGCCATTTTTTTGTCGAACAAAATCGTTTTCGGAAATCGATGAATTAACATCCTTCAAGAAGCGGGGAAAAAAATTAAAACATTCTTTTTACTGATTGAGAATGTTGTGGGTGCATAGACCATGAATAAAAACATAGCCACCCCCACACCTCCCTCCATCTCTATTCCGTGATTGGGTGGACAAGTTGAGTAGTTCATTGTTTCCTGGTAAAACCATGCTCTCTATATTTTAATGAAAATCGTTTTCCCTCTTCTCAATGTGACTTAAGAACATCAGGTGTGAGAGTTTCAGTTTCATTCTTTGTGCTGCAATCGCGGCATCGTGAGTTGCTTAAAAATTGAATTTTAAAAAATTCTCGACACTTTATATAAACATCAAATATTAAAAAGGTAAGCCCTTGACTTAGCTTACAATTCTTTTCAGAGAAGTTTCTTATTTTTGAACATATAAAATTTACATTCTTCCTTTATTATTATTTAATGAAAATGTTCTAAGCCAAACGACTTTTGAATTGGAAATATTTTGAGCCAAGAAAATAAAACATTAATATTCGTTTTATTTTAGAAATTTATTTTTAAATCTACTCCAAATGTTTTTTAAAATTATAGTAGCGAAAAAAAAATTTAAAATATAATGATGGTTAGAGAAACTACAATGTTATTACAAAGGTACGAAAGCGTATCATTATTTAGTTTATTTTTTACTAAATTAGTTAGAACTGTTTTAATCTTTTAAAACGATTTCTGGGTACTTGAATTTTTTTTAAAAAAAATTGTGGTCACTTCTTATAAGTGGGAAATGTTAAAACTTTCGATTTTTTCTTTCCATTTTTTTCTTTTTCTATTGTGACTACTAATATCAATTTGTTATCTCAAAAATGTGTTTTAATTCTTCACTCAAGTTGTTGATTTATTTATTCTTTATACTGATTTATTGAATTTTTGTACGATTTTATAAATAACCTATTTTTATCTATAGTTAACTAATAATTAAGAAATTTAACGAAATCAAGTAACGAAATCAAGTCACCTTTCATTTTTAAAAAAAATTTGCAGTTTGTGATTAATAAGTATAAGTCGCCCTTAAGCGTCACCTTTAGACAGAAAAGAAATTTTATTTGTTAATTTGCGTAGATAATTATACGCACAGAATTTATTTATATGTTAAGAAACTAATATTTTTGATATATTTAATCTATTAAATATCTTTCATTGGACACAGTTATACATTTTTAAATTTTAAGGTTGCAAGCATTTTTAAAGTTAAAAGTTTTTCAAAATTAACCTTTTAAAAATATTTATAAACTAAAACTTCGACTTCTTTGTTCAATAAAAAATAAATTTCAATAATAAAATTAAGTAAAATGTTCAAATATGCTAATTATTTGAGTAATAAATTAGGAAGTTTCAGAAATATTATTCCCCATACTTAAGGATGAAGGTAGTGGAATATTTTTTTCTGTCTAATTGGAATCCTTAATAAATGTTTTTCAAATGTGCTATTAACATAAGTTTTAATGAGTAAAAAACAATCTGTGTTCCTTAAAATATTTTTCAAAGGATAAAAATGGCACATTTAAATAAAGAGATTATTACATAAACTTTATAAATGGATAATTATAGAAATTGACATTTTATTGAATTTAAGATAAAAGAAAATTACATTTTTTAAACTGTTATAGTTGCTTATTGGTTAAGATTTTGCACCACGGAAGTGATAAAATTTAAATAGCTTCCAGTGGCTTATCTCTTCTCTAATTCATATATTATGAGCTTCATTTTTCAAACAAAAAGTGTGAATTAATTTTTTAAAAAATTTAAACCAGCTGTATTGCTTTTTTTAAAAGTATACTTTAATTCTATTCTAACCTAAGTACCCTCTTATAACTTAAAACAACGTTGAGAAACTAATAAACTCTATTATAAATCAATATTGTTTCGGAAAAATATGCAAATTTTTCTTTTAGACAAATATTTGAATTCTGTCTTACATAAACCATAATAAATTGAATTCAACTTCTTTAGGAGGTATTATTGCTTTTACCAACCTCAGTTATGTGAACAATAAACGACCAATACCGGCACTCTTTATAATTGTATACTCGGCATTAAAGCTCAAATACTACTGATATAAATTAATTTTATTATTACGTTACTACTGTAAATGTTATTGCTCGAATGAAATCCTCAAAATTTAATGTTTTAATTGAACCTTTTGCAACACCAAATTTATTTTATCACGCAAATTATTTTTGCTGCTGATTTTTTTGAGGAAAATGAGGCACGTGTGCGCGAAAAGAAGAACGTAAAAAGAAAAGAATAAAAGAACAAGAGAATATTGTTTCATTATTTTTGCGTGTAGTTTTTGTATTTTTTATATTTATTATTATTATTAAATTTGTTGTTGAAGATTCATTAATTTAGCCATTAAAATGGCTAGTGTAAGGGTTTGAAAATTAGAAACATATGAATAAAAGAATTTTTAAGTGAAGCATTGACAAAATGAAACATTCAAACAATTATTTCTGAAAACTTTCAATTGCAAATCATACAATTATAATAGTTAACGCAACTCATTAAATTAACCTCACTAATGAACTTTCGCAAATAAAGAAATATGCGAATGCTGAAATGGTTAGGGGTTCCTTATTATTTTACCAAGCTTATTTCACTGTATCTATCTGTGGAGTTAATTTGATTAAACCTTAGAAGAGAATGAAAGATAAAGGATTGTTACGTGGTTATTAAAATAAACACAAGACAAACTTGATTTTAAAACAGAATACAAGTTGAAGCTTAGATCGTGGGTGTATGGGTTGAAAAAAATTGCTATGTTTACTACGCAAACTGTCTTTTTTTGTTTAAATTTTTTTATTTTTTTAAAAGAATTATTAAATATATGTTTAAGCTCTGCAGCAAAAAGTAATAATTAGAGCAATTGAAATCATATAATTATTGGTGCTACAATCATTGTAAAGCCCTGACTTCCTTTAAGGCTTTTTGTCTTTCCACGCTAGTAGTTACCACTTTTTCTTCTAACTTTCAATTTCTCCAAGTTTATCTCGACTTGATGTCTTCATCTAATTCTTGGCCTTTCTCTGTGTCTAAAAAGATATCACCTATCTAAATTTACTTAATTACTGAAATTTTCTAGAAAGAGCCCCTCTAGAAAGAAATCTAGGTGTACCCCTCTTGCAATATAAGGAGGCTTATAACCATTAACACTGTGCTGCAGTGTTAACAGGAAAAAAATCTAAACAAATATACGAAAGCAACATCGGGGAAAAAAACTAAAAGATTGTACCGGAATAAGTAGATTAAAAAAATAGTTTAATATAACCAACGCAAAGCATTTTAAAGTTTTTTTTCTCCATTATTATACTCAAATTAATTATGCTTGCACAAACAATATTAAAATGCTTTTCGTTATCATTTGTTTTGTGTAACTTCATATTTCATTTTTTTTTCAAATTTTTTTTCTAAAGGTACGGAAATCTACCTGATGATATCTTCTTTTTTTTATTTTCAGCTGACCAATATGAGTAAAAATATTAGAAAATACAGTATTTTTCTTGCAACTGTCCAAATATGTTGCCTTTTGACACCATCACATGCTATGTTTGATTTCTTCGGGGGAGGAGGTGGTGGTGGTGGGGGAGGCTCCGATGTTGCTGAGATATTAGCCGCAGGACTTATTACTAAAATGCTGATGGAAGACTTTTTTCATATTCAAGGTGCTCCACTACTCCAGTCATTGCGTCATCAGTTCATTGGCGGATACAGTCCACGTCATCCTCCTGTCCATCATCAAGTTCGCCACTACCCTCACATGATTGCTCCAAGAGTTCCGATGGCAATGAGCGCGCAATACGTCTACCCCATGGTTCCTCGTCATCCAGTCCATTTGATGAGTCAAGCTTCCTACATGCAACAAGCCCGTCACCCAATAGTTGCAGCACCATGGAATGGACACTATGGAGACCTTCGTGGATCAGAAACATTTGTAAATGCCTACCTTCCAGTGCAGCAAGAACGCAACACTCCTCCATTTATTGAGGCTTTATTAACAAATGAAGCACTCTCGGCAGCAACTCTTCTTCTCAACTCCGACATTTTGGAAGATGATGAAGAGGAAGAGGCGGAAGTCGAAATGAAGGAAGAAGTAAATGATGTTTCAGAAGTTCCGGAGAAGCAAGTTGAAAACCGATCAGAGACTTTCGAGGCATCCGGAAGTGAGAACGAATCCAGGTATATATTGCCACGAATTGTTCGCCACTTTGTTCAACGAATCATGAGGAGGGTTGAGCAACACCGATAAATTACAAGAAAAAGGAGAAGAAATTATTGAGATGATTAACGATTTGCATGAAGAAAGGAGAAGATATTATTAAGACGACTAACGATTTACACGAAGGAAGGATTTGTAGGATGATATAATCATATCAAAAAGAACTAAAACATGCATGGCATTATAAAGATTGTTAATTTGCTGCTAATTATTGAGGTTTCGTGTTTTATTTAAGAGAATGTAATTCCGTATCACTCTTTTATAAGTACAAAAACAAATGGGTGATACATCTGTCAAAATTTCCTCAAGTTCTGTCGTAACTTAAATTAAACTAATGATAAGTGAGCTGAAATATTAATTGGTACAAATTAAGTTAGACACTTTTCAATATTTCCATACTTTCTTCCTTTTAAATTTAACTATCAAACTTTACATTGGTTATTTAATATAATGATTTGAATTGCAAATAATTTTTTCGTTTATCGAAGTGATTAACAATTTCAAATAATTCAATGAATTGTTTACTATTGAGTCTAATTTAGTTCATATTATTTTTCATACTTTATCACTCTTTCTGTACTAACATAATACTTTTTTAAACAAAATTTCGTAAATAATCTTTCAAAAATACAAAAAAAGCAATACCTCTTTCAACTCATTGTATTTAGTTATGATTCTTACTACCATTTTGTGTTTTAATATTTTAAGAATTTATGTTATATTTACAATTTAAAAAGTCCTTTAATGTTAAACTTCATATGATGCTTGACTTAGCTTGCAATTTTTAAATAAATTACGAATTGCAAAAGGTAAAACCCCCTCCAAAAGAATAAATAAATGAAAGACTAGAATTGTAATCGAAGGGAAATGGGAGAGTAGTACAGTCTTATGAATTAACAGCTCTTTCGAAATCAAGCTCTTAAAAAACAGTTCTTTCTTTATGTATTAATCCATCAGTTTTCATTTCATTTTCTTATAACAAATGTATCCTCATATTCAAATTTAGAATTATTTAATTTCTTTAAAAAAATTGCTTTTTGCTCATTAAAGTGTAATTTTTTTTCAAAAAATAACAACTACTCTCTACTAGCATTGAAACATTACATCGATTTTAAGTCGGGGAAAAAATCTGCATTATACACAGGTTTGAACTTTTTATTTTGGTATAAAATCTAGTTTTCTATAAAAAACACTTTTTGGAAGATAATAATTTTACTTTATTGCTCATAAATTATGGAAATTTAAATTTTGATGTGTTTCTTATACATAAAGGAATACTATTATAAGTTTTGATATTTTGAAAGCTCAACCTTAAGACCCTCGATAGAAATTATTGCCCAATTTTCGATAATTTATAGCATCAAAAATAATAAGGATATTTCTTCTACTTCAGAATGCTCGGTAATTTACATCACTTATCAATGAATCTTGTGTTAGTATTTTTCATGTAATTTTTTTGAAGTATTTATTTTAATTACAACTAATTACTGCTCTACTGCCTGAATTTGGTTATATTACTACATTTTTTCCTTAAAAACAGTTATTCTTTCACTTATTTTCATCAACTTATCGAAGAATATTTCGGTCATTAGTTTCCTTTTCGTCTTGCATGTAACAGCAATTAACTTTATTTTATTTACTAACCTGACTAACATCTTTCGACAACTTCTTTTACTCTAGGATTAATATCTTAAAAACTTTCCAAGTCGAAGTGTCTTTTTTAATTCCTTCATTTTAATTTTTCTTCTACTTTAACATTCGTCTACTTTCATAATTATGTATTAATTTATATTTAAGAAATATTATTAGCAGCACTTATTTAATTTTTTAATTATATAGAAAAAAAGTTTTGCTCTTGCTTCTTTTAAGGCAGTATCGGAAAAAAAAATTGTGTAAAATCTAGTCTAATTTTTTTAATGTCATTGAAATGCCCAAATATTTTTTATCTGGCTATTACAAAATTATTCTCAATTGGATAATTCACTTAATATGTAATCTGAATACTACAATTTCTTAAATGAAGAAAAAAAAACTTTTTTTTCTCTACTACTCTTTTTCAAATGATAATTTTTAACGTTTCTTCCATATTTGTAATTTATAACCAAAACTCGGTACGCAATTCATTTAGAAATTTACACTTATTTTTTTAGAAATTAACATTAGTTAGATGTTTTATCGCGGTTCTGGTCTTGAATAGGTTGCGTAATTCATAAGTTACGTAAGTTGCGTAATTCATAGAATCATAAGAATCATAACAACGATATTTTCAATTTAAGATACCAACGATATTTCGAATACCAACGATATTTTGAATACCAACGATATTCTTTTAAATTCTTTGACTATATTAGATTGTATATATGTAAATATGTGAAAATTATTGTACAGTTGATAATCGTAATTGACTTTTATTTTACCTGTTATATGCATTTGTTTTGCTATAGATATGTATTTAGTTGCATATTTTTTACAAATAAATTGTAAATTAATAAGGTAAAAGTTTATAAAATCACATAAAAATTATTATATGACACGTGAATTTTAATTTATAATTTTTACCAATTACGTACACATAAAATTGATCTCTGATATATGTTTGTAAAGTTAACTATAATGAATTTTCATTAGAGACTTTCAGTAGAGTGCTTTAAATATATGTAAATATGTATATATGTTAAAATAATATTGTTGTATTAAAAGATCATTTAACGTTTAAATAAATAAGAAATGAATAATTTAAAGGTTTCTTGGGTAAGTTATTTATTTATTTTAAGAACTTTGGATTATTACAAGGATCTCATCTACGATAGAAGTGAAATGTTTTTTCCAAATATTTACATGAAAGAAACTATTTTTACAGAAGTAAAAATTTTTTTGTTAAATATAATTACAACATAAAAAGAAAATAAGCAACAAAAAAAAACTCGGTGCAAGATAGCTAATAATTAATTAAAGATCATTAATAAATTACGGAATTCGGAGTTACTTTTGGAAAATTATAACAAAGGTCCAATATGCTCTAACCTGGAATGATGAAGTATATAAAGAAAATGCTGGTACAAAAGCTATTTTGTTTCCTTTATAAGTTTAAGAAATTAATTACAACAAAAAAATTGCTTTAATATTTTAAAATTTGGGTGTTTGTAAAAATAAGTGCAAATTTTCATTAATTTAATTCAATCAAACATATTTAATCGTTATTTTAAACCGAAAATATTCTCTTAATAGACTAAAAATATTTACTAATTCATCTCAATTTGTTTTTATAATTAACTAAATTATATTGTCTCCTAATTAATGTATTAAATTGATATTAACTACAAGTTCTAACAAGTTCCTAAAATATTTATTCTATTTAAAATGCTTCCAAATATTTCACAACACAATCAGTCATAATTTAAAAATTATTATATATCATGATTTTAAGCTCTTAGCATCACTTCAGGAAAAGCAATTTAACCCAGTCAATACAGCAAATATTTTTGGAGACAAAATCTTCATAATCCATTTTTTTTTGCTATATATTAACCATTTTCAATTAAACAAAAAACATCTTTGCAATCGAAGGGAATCGTTTTGTAATTCTTATTCATACAAATTATACAACAGAGGTGAAAAGTTGTCGTTTTTTTTTAAAAAGTGGTGAAATAAATATCGCGAGTACAAAAAAAAGTAGTTGGTAGCGATTTGTGGCAACTTCTTTTAACGTTAGTGCTGTAACGAAACAAGGGTCAAATGTAACTAATTTTTCGGTTTTGATTGGTACGAATCTTTGCTGGTAAGTCAATGGGCGTTATTTGAATGCCCCTGTAGCCGAGCGTTAATAAAATTACAAATAAATAATATTTTAACTGGCCATAACAGCTAATTTATCATTTTGACCACACCGGAAATTGCGAAGCTTTGATGCTTCGCAATTGAATCTCTGACGCTCGTGAAGTTTTGATGCTATTTCAAAGGAAGGGAACATATTTTCTCGGTAATTTTCAATATAGGGTAAACCAACCAGTGAAGGAACACTACCTAGTGAAGGAACATTTCATATATATTGATTAAAAATAAGAATTTGAAAGTTTTTCTTTAGATTGATTGGTAACAATAGCTTACTGCCAAACAATAGGAAGTCATCTAGCGATGTTTTGCATTACCTGGTCAAATAGACTTCTCTGGAAAAATTTTTGAATTTGTTATTATCTCTGCAACACCTTGTTTCTTTGAAAAAATTATAAGGTGAGTGTTTGCATGTATATGTTTGAAGTGGAATTAATTGCATGCAATAGTTTTATTTTTCTCACTGTGAAAAAGAGAATTCAAAAGATAGTTATTGAAGTTACGTTTTATTTTTTTGTAGAGCATCATAGCATAATAAAGTACTGAGATAAGGGGGTGTTTATTCACTGGATCACCAAACGATGAAAAACCAGAGAAGGAACAAGTGTTCCTTTAATGGATGTTTTTCTAAGTTAATGAAGATAAAAGATAAACTTTAATTTTCTTGTACCTTTAGTGATGTTCCGCATCAAAAGTATGTTAAAAATACGAAAAACAACTTCTAACCAGTGAGGGAACATTCATGTTCCTTTACTGGGCATAGATTTCCCAGTGAATGAACAGTATGTGTTGATACATATGTTGATACTTTACATATGTTGATACATATGTTGATACTTTACATATGTTGATACATATGTTGATACATATGTTGATACTTTAATTTTCAATTCATGATTACAAAAAAAAGTTAAAATTTTCCTAGTATTTGTGTGTTATAATTTCAAGAATAGGCTTGCTTTTAAATATTTGTATGGCTTATAAATTCATAAAGAGCATTAAAAAATAACCAAAATTAAGTGTTCCTTTACTAGGAGTTCATTCACTGGTAAGAGCTGTTCCTTCACTGGGTCTTCTTATTACTTGTTATTTGAACCTCCAAAACTTTAAGGCAATATTATGTCAGTTCTCTACAATTTTTGTTACATAATTTGCAATAACTAACAAATATGTTGACACTGTCATTTAACTAAAATTACGAATTTTGAAATTATTATGATTTTTTAAAAGGGAAACGAAGCTTAAGTGTTCCTTCAATGGTTAGTTTACCCTATTTAATTTCTTTGAGAAAATAAAATAGCATTAAACGCTTAGCAAAACAGAAAATATTCGATAATTTCCCAGCATTTCTTAAATTAAATATTTGCTTTCGAGAAAGGCATAAAATATTGAATTGTAAAAGGAAAAATTCGCAAAAAAAAAAGTTTAGAAAAACAAAAAGTCTCATGTAAATGTGAATAACAATTTCTTAATTAATCCTGTTTAAATAGTTCAATTTCTTATTCAAAACCATTTTGAACATGGATGTTAATTGTATTCTCAAGCAAAGTTCTCCTGAAAGTAATGAAGTATAGTGACTATATTTTGAAAGTAGTTCGTTGTTAACTACATACACTTGTAGTAAAGTATATGTGAGGTGTTTCATCTAACATCTGTGGAGAGGTAGATATTTACTACATGAAGGTGTTTCGTTTCCAACCTAGGTTATGACTTATCTAGCTGAAGTATCTTTTTTCAAACCTGTGAAAGTATTAATTCAACAACCTAATGTGTTTCATTTAACACTTCAGGTTATTCTGGAACTACCTCAAGTGTTTTTTTTTTACAGTTGTAAAGGTAATTTTTTACTAACGTGCAGTTATTATATTTCAACCTCAAGTATATATTTTTATGATGTAGAGTAAGGGTATTTTTTTGTCATTTAAGATGCGTCATTTCACACATCAAGTTATTAATAAATCAAACACAAGTGTATTTTTCGACCGTTAGACAGGTTGTTTTTAATGAACGTAGGTGTTTGATGTTCTACTTTAGGTTATTATTTTTCAACCTCAAGTATAGATTTATACAGTTGTCGAGGTAATTATTAATCTTCCTAAGGTAACACTTTTGGTTTTGGTTGTTATAAATCAACCAATTTTGTATCGGGAAATAGTGTATCGGAAGAAATACTCTCAGAATCTTGCCCTTTCGCTAAACCGCCAGTGGGTTAACGTGAGGTGTTCCATGTTCTATCCTAGGTTATATTATTTCGTAACCTCAAGTATATATTTTTTTATTTTTAGAAGTATTAATTTATCAAAATAAAAATACGACATTTTACACTTCATGCTTGTCTAGCTCAACCTAAAGCTGTATTTTTAATATTTACGAAGGTAGTAATTCCCAAACGTGAGGTGTTATGCGGTCCACCAAGTTTATTAATGTTTAACCTTACTATTAAACATATTATATATATTATATAAGGAATAATGTGTATCTTTAGATTTTTTCACTAGTAGAGATCTTCATTTATCAGCCTGATATTACACTTTCGGCAGTAATCGCTTTTTTTTTGTTAGTAAAAGAAAGTTTCAAATTTATAATTCTCCTGTAATTTTAATAGATTCAATGAAATCATCCTGAAATGACGCTAATCCGAATTCTACAGTTAAAAAAAATTTATTTGTGGGAAATTACATTTTTATAAGATAGATTTCTAAGGTGAATATATAAATTAATTTAAAAATATAAATTTAAATAATTTGTCAACTGAAGTTCAAAATACTTTTATATAAAACCAAAATTTCATTTTTCTTTTTTTTTTAGAAACCAACAAAAATATCATAAATATTGATTTTGTCTCCCTGTAGAAACTTGGAAGTATTGGAACCTAAAACAAAAAATATATAAATTAGTAACAAAGTCATATTTACAATTATAGCGGCGGTTTTTAAAATATTAGAAATTGTTTTTTTTTTTTTTCAAGACTTAAATTAACTGAATGAAATTAATTTTCCTTTCCAGTTAAATGCCATTCCACTTCCGCCATTTCTATTTAATCCTCCTAGCTGAAAGCGTTTAAAAGTGTGTCAGATACCACAGTCAAAAAATAAAATACGCTGAAGAAAGTATTACCATTAACAATCTTTGTAGAAATTGAAATAGATAATTTCAATCTTATTTGGAAATTTTAACACTCTTTATTTTTCCATAATTGAACCTACATCGTTGATTATGGTACTTGAAAGTTTAATTATCAGATTTTCCTTCCTTTTTTCTTACAAATCTCTAAACTCAATAAGACAAGTCTATATTTTAGAATTTTTTGTCAGACTTCATGAAACAAGTAGTTCTTAATAAATTTTTGGCACTGATTCTGAAAAGGACTTTCAATATTGTCAATCACATCAGAGTTTCTTGAGAATTTTAATATTTTAATCAATGTAATCAAGAATTAACAATAGTTTAATAACCTAAAATTTTAAATTTATGTACCAAGTTTATGAATTTTTCACGCTCAATCGAATTACACTATCCACAAACTGATGGGAGCATTTGTTTTAAAATTGTGATCAATTTTATGAGAAAAAAATGTCTAAGAGAGAGCAATTTGAAATAATGCTTTTAAAAGAAGTTGAGTAAAATATTTCCTATGTAACTTAAAATACCGAGAAAATAAAACTAATTGTTAGTTGCTACAATAATTTGCTTAAATATAAAAACCTATCTCATCAGAAGAAATTTTAAAAAAAACTGCATATAACTTTCAAACAATGAATGCTTTTATTTGCAATTGATTTTTATTCAATTTAGCATTAAAATTAAATAAGAAACAATATTGACCGATTTCTAAAAAATTTAAGATTTCCGAAATTCGTTAATTTTTTAAGTAATATGAACCATAAGCAGCTGCATAAAAATGCTCATAACCTTGATACAAATTGTCATATGAACTTGAAATCGGGTTTTATTTAATTTTGCTTAATATTCTAACAAGTAATAACAGTCTGCTTAGTAAATAATTAATATGGGTAAATTGCGAAAAAATAACATGTAGTGAAAAATAACAGTTCTGTGATCGAACATGAAAAAATGAAGTAGTACAGTTACTATTTTTCAATTATCGAGTATCAGGCAAACTACTGTTAAGAAATTACATAAATTCAGTAGTTTATTATGTGAGATTACTTTTTCTTTTTGGTATAAATTCAGAACTATTACCCAGGGGAAGGCTGAGCAGTAGCTTGCTAGCCACTTCTTCATCGATGCTGCACATGCGCTATTTAAGCCTAGGTCATCTCAGCAATATTAGGGAACTACTAGTGGATAAAAGCTCTGTAATATATATATATATATATATATATATATATATATATATATATATATATATATATATATATATATATATATATATATATATATATATATATATATATATATATATATATATATATATATATATATATATATATATATATATATCGTGTTAATCAGATTTAAAATGCAGTGTTATTATACATATTTTCACTCATAAACAACCAATATTAACTCTGCATATACATACAGATATCCAAGCAAACGATTAGCATACAGTTGTAGTAGAATTTTAAAGCAAAATTACTATTTAAAAATCTTTAAATTTTTGAATGATTTATTTATAAGAGAAATTATGAACATTTTATTCAATTAATCAGCTTGCATACTACTATGTTGAAACATACACATTTAAGCAAAATTAAAAAAAATAGTTATATTTGAACAAATAGCAAACAATAAAATATACTGTGTGTAACCTGCTGTAACGATTCACCAGTAGCGTCACCCTAAACAGCGACGCGAAATATTCAGATTTTCTCTTTTATTGTTAAGTCTACAACATTAGCCTGTAAGACGCGTCCTTAAGACAAAAATAATAAAAGTTAAATTTGAAATTTGAAGCATATATGTTTAAAGTGATAAAACTAAAATAATAAATATCAAACACTCTTACCGAATTTCGCATAGACTTTCTATTGTCAAAACACACGCTATTCGCCGGTTCACACGGAACTCTAGGAAGTGAGCTAGTTAATTATGAAGTGCACTTTAAACAACCTCAAAATAAACTTTGGTATAAATAAAATGTGTGTAACTTCATATACCTCAATAAACACCTGATTCTCTTTAGTTGAAACAGGGTAAAACTTTTTATACCTCATGAATACCTCTTTTGTTATAAGTGTCAGGAAAACAACCTAGTATACCTCAGAAATTACCTTATCAGTTTGGTTGATATGAAGTGAATTTAAAACAACATCGAAATGAGTTTAGGTATAAATAATAAGATTTCATGCACCTCAATTAATACTTCACACTCTATAGTTGAAATGAGGTAAATTTTTTTATTCATCATGAATGCCTTTTTTTTGTTTTAAGTGACAGAAAAACTTTCAGTATACCTTGAAAATAACCTCATCAGCCTGGTTGATTTGAAGTGAATTTCAAAGAACCACAAAATGATCTGAAGTGCAAGTAAAACAATCTCGTACACCTCAATTACAACCTTTTTTGAGGTATACTTTGTATGGTTGTTGCCAACCTCAAATATACCTCAAAACAACCTCGATAACTGCAGTTATCGAGGTTAAATATCTCAAAACAACCTCAAATATACCTTAAAGTTTTTTAAAGGATATGCTGAAAGGACCACATTCAATTATAAACTCAACAAGAGTATTTTTTCGAAATATCCAATCAGTTCAAAAGTAAATGCAATTTTAAGTGATTTCTTCGTGATTTTTCCCCTTTTTGCATACAATAGTAATTATTTATCCATTGTTGTCGAAAAATTCAACTGTCATAATAATTTTATTAACTCGCACTTCAATTATTAACAACAAAAACTGCTGTTGTAGTTGTTGTTCATTTAGGTCGCACTAGAGCTGCACAAAGGGCCATTGGCGACGGTCTGGGAAACATCTCTGAGCTGAGGATGATCCGAAGACATGCCATAACAATTTTGATCCTCAGCAGAGGGGTGGCTCCCCCGCTTCGGTAGCCCGACGACCTGCAAGCGAAGTCGAGCACTTTACGGCAGAGCAGTTTAACGAGGACCAATACCACACACCCTCGGTCTCTTCACAGACTGATCCAAGTGGTCACCCACCAGCACACTGACCGCAGCCAGTGATGCTTGACTTCGGTGATCTGCTGGAAACCGTGTCTTAACAATCTGTCCAATGTGGGACTGAAAAACCACAAATAATAACAAAACAATAACAACTTCCCAATAATAACAAAAAAATGGTTAGTAAAATAGAAGAAATCGATCAGATGTTGTCAGAAATAAGTTAGGTCCATGGATGTACGATCATATAAATATCTCAAGGGAGATAACTAAACTAACTTCTAGCTTACATTGTAGAAATGTTGTGCATATGGGTCTTTGATCTTAACAGAAATAGACGGCTGGAAACGCAATGCAACCGCAACACAATTGTTTAGAACGGGCGGCAAATTTTGTGCGGGAAATCAAGTGTAGTTTCTGTAATTAAGTCTGTCAGTACTCTTATGTCCAAAATACTCTTTAATTGCAGAGATTAATATCTCATATGAAAAATGGAGTCTATACAAGAGTTTCTGAAAGAGAGTTTGCTAACAGTTGATTTAGGGTAATTCATTATTTTTCATCTTTGAAATTCTGAGCAAATTTGATTTCCTGTTTTTCCAGATAAAAACATGTACATTCATGCCTGTTTTACGTTATTATTTTTTTATATTTTACTATTCTATGTTAAAGGAAATGTAAGATAAAAGTGATAAAAATTGTTGCTTAGCTTTACACCTGATGTTTTGCAATTATTATGAATAACCAACAACGATTTCTTTTATATACAAACTTGTCTGGGAGTTAATAGAAATTAATGTTTGATGTTTAAAATTTTTTTACATCTTCCTATTGAATGAAAATCATATGCATTATATGCTAGAAATACTTTTTATTCTATCTGTTTCTGTCGAATAATAGTGTTTTCGAAGTTAATTTTTATATTCTTAAAACTTTTTCTACAGAAAGAAAAATAAAGTAGTCATGGAATTTAAAATAAAAATCATAATAAAGAAATAGAAAGGCAGGCAATATCTTTTTACATTTTTTATCTATGATTTGTTGTGAACTTGTTTTTCAATTTTTTTTATTATTTATTAAATTTTTAAAAAATTTTTTTTTGTGGGATCTGGATTGTGCTGATATAAGTGTGACGCTAAGCGATGCGCATATCACAATTGTTATCTGAGTTAAAATTCGATACAATAAGTTAAAATTCTATATAAATATAGATATTGTATAAACTAGTCTGTAAATTCACTATACTGATGTTTTTTTGAGGTGAAAGAATTGCGTGTATTGTTTTTCAATCTATATATACTACCTGGATAAATTAGAATGTTCAAATTAATTTTAAGGGGCTGCTGAATATGTCATATGTCTGAGATATATGTCATACATCTGTAGAGGTGTTATGTTATGAATGGAGCCGGGAAAGTTGAATGTGTAGAGATATAGTATGACTTTGGAATAAAATTTTTGATGCTATGCAATTGCTAAAACATCTATCAAAGATTAGTATCAGGGGTCTGTCCAGGCCGAATTTACTACCGTTTAGCGGTACCTTCACAAATTCAACTATAGGAAAAATGGTAGTTTCACAAAATACTTTTTCTTGAAATTTTATTTTTGTATCTCTCAAGAAACAATAAATCCATGTTTTTACCATATTTTTGTGTTAATTTTTTTATACCTATAATTTTTAATTTTTCGCAAATTTTGTCGAAATTTTCACAAAACAGGTACCTCTCAGAAAAACCTAGACAGACCCCTGAGTATAATTTGAAGGTATTTGCTGAAATTCTTGATTCCTTGGCAATTTTTTACTAATATAAATATATTACTATTTTTTCTGTAATTAGTTCATTACATTTATATTAAGTACTTGCTGAATATTTCCTTATTTCTTACAGTACTGTTACCAAAGCAGAATTGAAGCAAATGTATTTGAAAAAACAAGGTATTGCCAAGATGTCTAAGGAAGAAAAAAAACTGTTTTCTGCTGCTGTTGTATCTGCATATACTGATTTCGTGAAAAAGAAGCCTTCGAATTCTGAAGACGCTATTACAGATAATAATATTGAGGTATTAAATATACTTTTATGTAACTTTTTTTAACTTTTCTTCTATAATTATTATACTTATCCAATTCAATATTTTAAATATTGATTTGTATAAATCTATTTATTAAAATGTTTAAGATTAATGTTTATGCTATAAAATGTTTAAGGTTAGATTTTTAATGCTCAATTTTTGTCCCCCTTAATTTTTTATTGTTAATAGCATTAATTCATGTTTCTCAACAAATTATTTTATTATCATATTGATTGCTTTCTCAAACTGCTTTAATATCAGGTAATTCTTTTAATTAAGATATTTTAAACAATAATTTGTATATATATATAACGTCTTTGCCGAGTGGAAGGATTAAAACAGGTCATAGGTCGGGAAGGAGGGTACAAAATTTATTTATTAATTATTAGACAACAGCAGTCATGAGAGTGAGTAAAAGTGCACACGAAAAGTTGTGCTCCTTGGTTATATGTTAGGGAAAATCTTGCAAAGTAAAATCCGCAAAATGTCTTAATTTTGGGAAAGAGGGAAATCTTAGTAGTTGCTATTGGTTTATGAAATAGATCGAATGTTTCCCACACAGAGCAAAGGGAAATATGTCCTGCTTTTAATTAAATGCATACTTGAGCCAAAAATAGATTTAAGAACAGGATGTGGCTTTTAAAAGTGTGAGAAAGTATTTCGATTAGAATAATTAATTAGGATAACATAAAAAGATCAATTGAAGCTTTTTATGTTACATATATATATATATTAAAATATTTGCAACACTATGCTCTCATATTTTTTTTTTTCATATTTCATAACAAATTACTTTATCTGTCATGCAAAAATTTTCATGAATATTTTCTGCTATTTAAAAATTAAATTATATTTAATCTAATCTTTTTCAAAATAAAAATAAAAACCTTAATATAAACAGATTTGTATTAAATTACCTTTACATCTGAAAAAAAAATCTATATGTTAGAAGTTTCCTCTAAATCTGTGTTAATCGATTTACATTATATTCACTGTGTCAATTGTCTGGAATAACTTGCCAAGAATTTCGCGGAGGGAAAAAAATTTGCTTTGATTAACAAGGCAAATGAATGTAGGCAAAAAAAGATTAAAGATATTCTTCAAGAGTATGAACCAGAAAATGCAGATGAAGCCTACTAGATCAAATGTTGGCATTTAAGGATAAGAACCTCTTGTTATAGGCGGATCATTAAAGCCCAGGTGCTTTAAAAATGTGGTAAACCTCCCCGTGGAATATAAGACCAATAAAAAACTTGGATGACGTCTAAATTTTTTTCTGAATGGTTGCTGAAGTAAGATAGAAAAAATGAAGAAAAGGAAGGAAAAAAATTACATTGTTGATTGATAACTGTACCAATCATATCTCGATTCCAAAACTCCATTTTCCAGCCTTTCGATATGGTCGTAATTGAGTGTTTTAAAAGATATCACAGGAAACTTTGAAAATAAAGTAGAAGACCCTTTTAAAGCTGTAAATGTTAAGGATGCAAGTGACGTTGTTGAGAACTAACAGAGAAAATCATTTTGAATTGTTGAAAAAAGGCCATCTTATGTGCTTTGGAAGATAAAATTGTATCTGATTATGATGAAAATTCCATGGACAATGATCTTTCAGATGATCAAGAACATGTTTTGAATCACCAAAAATCTTTTTCCCAACATGAGGAAAATATTGGTAAAAAATATGGTGCTAACATGGAGAACTATTTAACTGCGGATGACGATCTTACCTTTTTCCCAGGATGAAGAGATTCTCTCTGAAATTATCGATGAAATAGAAAATAATGATGAAGAATTCTATGATGATGAGAAAGAAGATGATGATGATAATCCAAGTTAATCCTAATCCTTATTGTCATAGGTAAAATTTTCAATAACGAATATCATTTTCGCGCTTTTGACCCTATGCATACTTTGTTGGTTGACTTAACAGTCAAAAAAATTTGCAAACAAACAAAAATATTGGATTATTTTTAATAAGAACGGTTTTCTGGTATGTTTGTGATCTTATTTTCTGAATTTATTTCAATTGTTAAACCCTAAATAACACTCTATAAATTAATTTTTTATATAATATATAAATGTTTATAGTTAATGCATATCTTAAATTAAAATTTTAAAAAAATCTTATTGTGCCCTCGAAGTATGTAGGCCCTTGTTTTAACAATATATTTATTTGAACTCCAAAATATTGTTGTCGCTCGGTTGTACTGTACTTATATTTTACGTTTCATGATGGCTCGATGAATGTTCGTAGGTACATAGAATATACCTAAATGTTACATAGGCATCGAAACAGCAACAGATTAAAAAACAGAAGAATATGTATTTATTTGCTTTCTTTACAGGTCAATGACTCTAAAAGTGCTTCTGAAAGTACAAGTTCTGATGTTACGGATGATCATTCTTGTGATTCAGGTACTGACATTTTAATATTGCATTATATTATTTTTAAGTAAAGAATTTCCATAACATGATTCTTTTTTACACTAAACATTGAATACAGAGTGTTAAAAGTCTGTAACTTAATATTACTATTTAACTTTAATAAACAAATAAAAAGATATAATCTAGTAACATTAACTAATTTAAATATAAATTATATGTATTTAAATTATATATATTTAAATATAAATTTTTTACATTGAATTAATTTGTCTAGTCTATTGGCAAATAAAATAAGCACTACTTTTAAAGAGATTTTAAAAACTCAATTTCTAAAGCAATTTTTTTTTAAACTGTTAACTAAATGATCTCTACAAAATTAAGTTAAAATTGTGCTTTCATGTAGGTAGATAATTTTATTTATTTCTGTTGTGAAAGGATGCTGTGTTTTGTTATCAACCAGGCTTTTATTTAAGATTTTTTATGAGGAAGGAATAAAATAACAAACATTTAAAAGTTCATGTGAAAATTATGTTTAAAATCATATTAATATTATTAATTTTAGTAGCACCACATTTCTTTATGCCCATATTTGAGTTTACCAGAAAAAAATAATTGCTTTGAGCAGGGTTCATAATTCAGAGGTGTATTGTATTCTCGATTGTATATAGGGTGGGCTAAATTAGTTTCACAATTATCAATTTCTCTCTTTCATCTGATTTTAAAAATGATAGATTTTAATCAACATATAAAATTATTTAATTAAATAAATCTTTAAATCAATTGCTAATTTTAATTATGTATTGGTATGAGGGAATATTAACTAATTGATGCTGGTAATTAATAATTTTTTATGCAATATAGTATAAAAAAATTCCATACATTAACCTAAAATTATTATGAGTTGTTCAATGTTGATAAAATTATACTAGTAACTGTTGAAACTTTCTGTTTTAAGCAAAGTAATTCTAAAATTAAAAATAGTATATTTTATTATACTTTTTAAATAAAGTTTACTTTATTTCACTTAAGTAGAGCTATTTATACTTTTCTTTTTTTGTCTTTTGTTTGTTTTTTAAAAGTAGTCTAGTATATGTATACTGCTCCAAAAAATGTTCTGATTTTTTTTTTTTTTTTTTTTTTTTTTTTTTTTTAATGCTACTATTTATGTTAGCTTCTTGGTGAAATGAAATTTAGATAGATTTTGAAAATTAGTTTCAATGTTAAATAAGATTTGCTTGGAAATGTAACATTTTGCAAATTATTGTTATTTTATTTATTCTTGTATAATTTTTTCATATTAATTTCTATTGTCTTCCAAATAAATTTTTTTATTTAATAGAACTGTACATTATTGATATTATCTTTCAAATATTTGAAAAACAAGACCTTTATAATGAAATAAAGTAATGCTAAACAAATGAGAAAAATTCATTTTTCAAATGTCTCATTTGAATGAACTAATTAAAATTTGTTCATAATTTTTAAAATCAAGGACTTAAATTCTTTTTTTTATGTGCTGTATAAATTTTAGGACAATAACATAAACTGTAACATAAATAAAACATAAAAAAATTTAAAATAAATGTATATTAAAAAGTTGGAAAAGCCCTAGCATCATCATATTTTCAGGCAAATTCATTAATTTACAGGGCAATCATTTACAATCATTTTACAGCAGCATTATTCATTCACCTATCTTCTTAACACAAAATATTGAATCATTTGATAGTGTATTTTTGATAGTGTATTTAAAGTAATTCTCGCTCATAATCAAAATAAAAGTTTTTACTAATTTTCTTTAAAATAAAATATACTAAAAAAAAAAGGATTAATCAATATTCAACTTTAAAGCTTTTTTTTTTTAAATTTTAAATTGAAAATAATGAGAAAATAAACATTTAAAGAAGCATTTTGATAAATTAAAGGTATTCATTTAAGGAAAAATAATGGTAAAATTTAAAAACACCAAAATAATCATTAATATATAACTTCCCCTGAATAAAAGATTTGAGTATCTCTGAAGCTGAATATCAAGTGAATTTTAGCTATATAACTAGACAGACAGTATAAAAAAGATTTATAGAGTGGAATGAAATTTAAAATTACATTTAAATAGTTATCATTAACTAAATAAATCACAAGTGGATTCTTCATTGATACAAAATTTAAAAAAAAACAACATTTCCTAAATAAAAAAAAAGGGGGGGGGGTAGTGTAGTTAAGGGATGACTGCTAATTTTTAGAAAAAGGGTACATTTATAAGGATCAAAGGGCAGGCGGGACTGACCGATCTTCAAAAAAAAAAAAAAAAAGAATGTGGGAGAACACTATATATAAATATATATATTATTTTATGAGTTCTGTTTACTTGCAGCTTATGTGCAGTAAATAAAACTTATTGTTTTTCTTAATTTTCGTTTTTTCTTCTTTCCTTTTTGTCCTTCATGTATTCATTTATTTTGCTATATATATATATAGAGAGAGAGAGAGAGAACTGCAACCTTAGGATTTTAATTTTTGTTATTTTAAGCTGGTACTAAACATTTTATCCACACAAAATTTAGGGAGTAAATTCTTATTTTAAATAATGTGGATAAGTTGGTCACTAAATTTTATATTGCTTAAATATTATTATACTGGTTTTATGTACCTGAGTCATGCATATAGGAACCTATAAAGACTTTTTTCAAGGCTTATCTATTTCTTTTTTCCAAAATTTAAGAATAATCAATCTGTTTTATGTAGAAAGGAAAGTTTTACTCTTGTTTTTCATGAGAAAATTCTGGTTTAATAATGTTTAATTCATTCCATAGGTCTAGGTGTAAGTCATAAAGAATCTCTTGAAGCTGTAGAAGTCAAATTAAATGGAAATGAACTTAATCCAACTGATGACAATGAAACTTTGAGTGTTCAAGACTGTGAATCTTTAGAAAAAGGCTCTTCTCATTTTCTAAATGGAAGCAATGATAATAATGATAGTGCTATGAACTTTGATGAGAGAAGGAAAGGAAAGCCAATTGCTGATACTTCTGATGAACCTTTACTGCATAAGAAAGATATTATAAAGAAATCAAAAAAGAAAAAAGAGCCAGTTGTTGATACTAATAAAAAATCTAAGGAAAAGAAAGAAAAACCTGTTGTTGATACTGCAGAAGAATCTGATGATGAACCTTTGCTGCCTAAGGTAGATGCTAATAGAACATCTGAGGCAAAGAAAGAAAAATCTGTTGCTGATACTTCTGAAGAATCTGATGATGAACCGTTACTGCCTAAAAAAGATGTAGTTAAAAAATCTAAGGCAAAGAAAGAAAAATCTGTTGCTAATACTTCTGAAGAATCTGATGATGAACCGTTACTGCCTAAAAAAGATGTTGTTAAAAAATCTAAGGAAAAGAATGAGCAAGTTCTTGATATTTCAGAAGAATCTGATGATGAACCTTTACTGCCTAAGGTAGATGCTAATAAAACATCTAAGGCAAAGAAAGAAAAATCTGTTGCTAATACTTCTGAAGAATCGGATGATGAACCTTTACTGCCTAAGAAAGATGTTGTTAAAAAATCTAAGGAAAAGAAAGAAAAATCTGTTGCTGATACTTCTGAAGAATCTGATGATGAACCTTTACTGCCTAAAAAAGATGTTGTTAAAAAATCTAAGGAAAAGAAAGAAAAATCTGTTGCTGATACTTCTGAAGAATCTGATGATGAACCTTTACTGCCTAAAAAAGATGTTGTTAAAAAATCTAAGGCAAAGAAAGAAAAATCTGTTGCTAATACTTCTGAAGAATCTGATGATGAACCGTTACTGCCTAAAAAAGATGTTGTTAAAAAATCTAAGGAAAAGAATGAGCAAGTTTTTGATATTTCAGAAGAATCTGATGATGAACCTTTACTGCCTAAGGTAGATGCTAATAAAACATCTAAGGCAAAGAAAGAAAAATCTGTTGCTAATACTTCTGAAGAATCTGATGATGAACCTTTACTGCCTAAAAAAGATGTTGTTAAAAAATCTAAGGAAAAGAAAGAAAAATCTGTTGCTGATACTTCTGAAGAATCTGATGATGAACCTTTACTGCCTAAAAAAGATGTTGTTAAAAAATCTAAGGCAAAGAAAGAAAAATCTGTTGCTAATACTTCTGAAGAATCTGATGATGAACCTTTACTGCCTAAAAAAGATGTTGTTAAAAAATCTAAGGCAAAGAAAGAAAAATCTGTTGCTAATACTTCTGAAGAATCTGATGATGAACCTTTACTGCCTAAAAAAGATGTTCTTAAAAAATCTAAGGAAAAGAATGAACAAGTTCTTGATATTTCAGAAGAATCTGATGATGAACCTTTACTGCCTAAGGTAGATGCTAATAAAAAATCTAAGGCAAAGAAAATAAAACATGTTGCTGATACTTCTGAAGATGATGAGCCTTTATTGCCTAAGAAAAAAGTTACTAAAAATTCTGTTTCAAATGACTTTTCTAGTGACTCTGATAATGAACTTCTTATTAAGTCTAAAAGACAGAAGAAGGAGCAGAAATTATTACTGCCTAGTAAGGAAGTTAAACATCAGAAAAAGTCACTTAGCAAAGTTGTCAAAAACTCAAAGAACAATGTTACTTCTCAACCAACCAATCGAAAGCTTAAATCTTCAGGAAGAATTGAGAAGTCTTTCTTAGATTCTAGTGATTCAGATGAATCTCCCTTAATTTCTCTAAAAGCAAAAAGTAATCGAAAAAATTCTTTGAAAAATTCGGACCATGAAGAAACTAAAGAAAACATTACAAATAATTTTAATCGCAAAATATTGAGTGATTCAGATGAAGACTCATTTTTACCAGCCAAAAAAAGAAAACGATTGTCAAAACCTGAACTTCTGTCTTCAAATGTTGGGTCTAGTGAGCACGGTGCAAGCTCAAGTGATTCAGATGAGCCATTAAGTTCTTTAAAAACAAAAACCAAAATGGAAATGTCTTTGACTAAACCTACAAGTGAGCAGACCAATAATGAAGTTGAGAACAATAAGCAATCAAGAGAAAGCAACCTAAAAAAAGAAAACAAAAATTCTCAGGAAACCAGTGATATAACTGTGGAGGATGAAGATGAAGACATGTTAGCCGCTACAAAGAAAACTAAGTTTTCCAATAGTCTTTCAGGCTCAAATATTAGTAGTTCAGATGAAGAACCACTAGCTTCTTTCAATAAAAATAAGACTTCAATGAAAAAAAGGTAATTAATGTTGCACTTTTCCTGTAATGTTATCCATGTTTGTTTTTAAACTTTATTAGTTTCAAATCATTTTTTACCCTTTTAATTATTGATACCGAGTTTTAAGTAATGCATTTAAAATGCTGATTAATCTTTTTGTAACTCACTATTTTTTTTACTTTTTTTATTATTTAAATTCTAAAACTGAAATTGTATGCAGTACCTGATACCAAATATGTTAAAGGCACGAAACTTTTCCCCTACTGTAGACGTTTTTTTAATATATATATATATATATATAAGTTCAAGTATATATATATAAGTATGTATATATATATGTATAAGTTCAAAAACAAGGGGAAAATTACAGAACAATGAAAAAAAGGGGGGGGGGTGAAAAAAAAACTGTTTTTTTTTTTTAAAGTTAAAAATTCGGAAAGTAAATGATATACTCTTTTCATCAGCTCACATGATTATATCTGCAAAAAAGAGTGCTTTCTAATATTGCAACAATGTAGCCAAAGCAAAATATATCAATACAATAGTGTGAGAAGCAGTAAAAAAATTTTACAAAAAATTACAACAAATAAAATAGAACACAATAAGTAATAATATCACGTAAGAACAGAAAATAAAATATAAAGAAAAAACAGAATAAAACATGAAATGAAAACTATAAAGCGAGTAGCGAATTCAAATGCACTTACATGAACGGGAAATTTTTCAAGAATGATTTAAAATATTTTCGTAACAAGATTGCCAGATTGCAAAAAAGGAAAACAAAAGCATAAATTGAGCTATATATATATATATATACAGTCCAACCCCATTTTAGCGAAATCCGAAATAGCGAAAATTACAATGTAACGAATTTTTTCCGAATCCCCAAATGAATCTCCATCGAAACAATGAATTAAAAATACCGGTATTACGAAATTGGTAATCCGATTTAAAGAAGGTGGAAATAAGCAACAATTCTCATTTTCTCTCATGATCAAGACACTTTTCCGTTCTTCAAAAGTACACAATGATCTCAGAATTCAAATATTTTTGCGCATCTTCAAATTAAAAAGTTTCAGATATGAAAGAGACACGTCAAAAAAGACGCGGAAGGGACCTGAAAAGACTAAACCTCAACCTATTCATGTTTGAAGAAGTAAAAATACACGTGGCTTTCCAAAAGAGTGATTTCCAGTTCAGTTCAGTTTGAAAATGTGCATGATTTTGGTTCAGTTTGAAAATGTGCATGATTTTGGAGGAGTTGTAATTTCTACTGGTTCTAAATCATTTGCGCAGAAAAAAAATACGGATTACGTTATTTCTGATGAGTGATAATAAATCCATTGTTTCCTTTTAATTTAACTGTTTTCGTGAGCTTTTAAAATATTGATTTGATATTTTCTGCATGCTGTAGTACAAATAGATCAAAAATGTCATTAAATGCAAGATTTATTATTTTTTATACGAAAAATTCCAATGCAACAAAATAATTTTGGTTGATGTAGAAATTCGTAATATCGGTTTAACGAATTTTCGTTATTGCGTAGCGATTGCTTCGGTCCCGAGGTATTCGCTAAAACGGGATTCGACTCTATATATATAAATCTGTCAGATTGATCTGAGAATTTTTTTAGAAGCTATTAGAGACATATAGATACTATCGAAGATTGATATGAAATTTAGAAACTATGGTTCTTGGGACCCAGGTCTTTGAAATTTCTTGTTCCCTTTTAATTGAAAGTTGATTCTCACTTAAAGTATGAATTCTCTAATTCTTTATCTATCTATAAATGTGCATATTCATAATTATGTGCATATCTAATGGTAGACAGAGCAAAGAGTGTCAAAACAAAAAAACAAAAATAGATATCCTTGAGCTATCAATCTCTCCTCAACTATTAATTAAAACATCAGTTCTCTTTTGCATATATGGTGTGTATACGTGTAACGTAAAAAGCTTTAACAAAACGTTTTTTTTTTTTTTTTATCTAAGTTCTCCTTCTTAAATTATTATTCAAAATTAGACACGATCTCACATTTTATTATTCACATCTGTCTTTTAGTTTTATTTTTAGATTGAAGTATGCAAGAATTAGCATTTAATGTTTTCTATTTTAACTGAACTGTGAGAACTGAAAAAATCCCTTTACCTATTCTTTGAATGAGTTACAAGAAATATTAACCCTCTTTTAGCATGTGATCTTAGGGTAAACAGGTTGTTTCCAAGATTTTCCCAACTTCTGGTGGTGAAGCACTTCGATTTTGGACTATTTGGCTTCTTGCTCTCCATACTATGATTTCTTAATAAAACTTTTTTTTTTGCTTCGGCATATCCATTTATTTCTCAAGCTTGGCCACACTGCTTTCGCATAAATATGTATGTATATAAGCATTTTAAGTTTGGTTATAATTTTGCCAACATAATTCTACTGGCAATCTATTTTCTTCTTTGTTTGTGCTGTAGAGTTTCTTTTTTGGTGCTATAGAGTTAGTCTTAACTTATTTTTCATGTCCTCTCTTTGACTTTTGTACCATTAGATGCACTATAAGGCAAATTGATGAGAATTAGTGATGCCACCCCATTTGTTTTAGTCATGTTACTTAAATTTGATTTTGTAAATTTTTCCATTATGTTAAAGGCTGAGTAAAAAAATTACATAGTTGCTCTTACTTAATGCAGGTGTTAGACAATTCATAATTGCAAACCTTGATTGTCCAAATATATCTCCTTTCCTGTTTTGAATGTTTTTATGTTTGGTATTACATTACATAGAATTGTTATAAATTTGCATATGTATAAGCTATTTATTAATGTATGTAAAAATTTGAACACCAACTGTTTTTTGAAATTTTGTCCTAATATCCTTTCAAAGGATTTTTTTAAAATTGTGTCTTATAAAAATTTTTCTTTTTCAGCTCATCCAAATATAAGTCTACCGATAAAGAAGGAAAAACATTCTCAGAAAGTAACATCTCCCAATTATCTACAGTATGTGCAGTTTTATTTTAAACGCATACACATATTTTATAATTTACATTGTTAAGTACTAGGATGGGTTGAAAAAACTGAAAGATTTATTTTCAAAATGCTATAGTGTGTAAAAGAAATGATGCTTTATGTAAAAAGAAGGAAAGCAATGTAAACAAATTTTCAATCAATTCATATCAATACACTTGAAATTTATAAAAACTTTAAAAAAATATGACATTTTTGAAGCTCTTAAAATTATAGAATCGCTATACTATAATTTCTTATAGTTGAAAAGAAAAGGAAATGTGTTAAAATATCTTATTAATTCAATGCATTTTGATTGCTCAATGTGCTTAAAAAACAAGAATTATTTTAATTTTACCAAGAATTATTTTAATTTACTACTTAACAGCCTTATTATAACCTTTGGATTAGATAATTAACAGTACGTTTAATTTTATCTTTCAAGAGGGTTTCCATGATCTTGGAAAAAATTGAGAGTTTTGACAAATATTTCACAAAGCTTTTAGAAATTTTAAATTTTTGAATTTTACTTTGATTTTAGGATTTCAACTTCACATCTAAATTTATGTATCGAGCTGTAACATCTAAATATATTTCCTTTAACTTGGGTATATAAATATATTGATAAGTATGAACAAATTAAAAAATTTGATTTCTCCAACTTTTTTTTAACATTTTAGAGGCTAACTAGCTTGATTTATTCTTGATGAATCAGTTAGTAGTGTAGTATAATTTATAAATTTAATGTCTTTTTGCTCCACTTGGCAAATAGTATTGATTATTAAAATTGAGTAAATTTACAATAACAGATTAATATTTTTATGCGGCAAGTTTTTGAATGCCCCACAGTTGGGCCTCGAAAGAGTCTTCTTAAGAATTGCTTGCTGACATGCTTTTTCAAAGAGATATTTAAAATATCTATTAAAGAAAATGGCAAATTTTACATAAGCTGGGTCAGTAAAGGAAAAATTAAAATGCTTGTATGATATAGCATCTTTCCTTAAACTGCTTAACAACAAAACAGTTCAATTAATTATTGTTAATCATAGACCATGCTCTAAAGTTTATAAAAATTGTACATTAGTGATACAGATAGATTTTGACAAAAGTTTATTTCGGTAGACAATATCAATCAACTGCACTAAGTAATCCATAGCACATTTGACTTCTTCTAACTGTTGGCAAATACAGATATATAAGGCTGTAAATAATGTCAATTTAATTCCTCAAAGAATTTGAAGAAAAAAATCACATTTGTCTTGAAAATGTTCATGCATATGTATTTCAACATTAAAAAGCAAACATTTTATTCATGATACGCGTAACTTTCAAGTAATATAAATATCACTATAATTGTTTTTAGTTTGCCATTTGCTTTTTTAAAATTAGTCCGGTATGTGTTCACTGCTCTAAAGAAATGTCTTCATTTTTTTTTAAACAATATTATCCTGATTTTTCTTAGGCCTGGTACAAAGCCTGTGCTTTTTTTTTCTAAGTTTTAAAATTTTTTTTGTTTTAATAAATGTTTACTTTTTTTGCCGTGTCTTTTTTATTGGTTGTAACCAAGTAAATAAATAAGTCTTCTTTTCAAGCTGGCTTAAATTTACAGCCCTACTTCACAGCTTAAAACCTCACTTTATAATGTTTACTTTTGTTTGTGCCGCAAGAGCCGTTATACCAAGCATAGACAGTAGAATATTTCTGCTTTTTTAGCAAAGACCATTTTTATTGTTAAGTTTGTTTTTTCATTATTTCATATCTTTGTAAGTGTTAATGGGTTTGTGTTAATATTAATATTTTGATGTTTTTTCTCCTTGAAGCATGAAGTGGATACCAGTGATTCAGATGAAGAGCCTTTATCAAATCTAGCAAAAAAGGATATGAAAGTGGCTGCAAAGCCTAAGAATTCTGTAAAGCGTAAAAAGTAATTCCATCTGTATTAGAAATTTTTTATTTAATTTGTGTTTATTATTTGTAAAAGTGTATTAATTGAGTTAGTTACATAAAAAGTATAATTTAAAAAATAAGTATTCATTAATATTTCCTTATAATTGTCATTATTATGAGATAATAGCAATAATTCAAACTTTCTATGTGTGCTGAGATTTTTTTTGGCTAGAAGCAGATTTGAGAAAAAGTGAAGAAATTGTAAATCATTAAATTTTGGCCATTTAAAACTTCATCAAAAAGTTCAAACAATTATCCTATTTTAATTTATATAGCTTTATTATATAGAAGAAAGTAAATTACCATGTTATTTTGCTTTCACTTATATTTTCTTGGGTATGTTATGAATATTAATTTCAGAACTTTTTTACATAATTTTAGCTTTTGATCATTTAGAAAAAGAAAGTTAATAAAAATTTTTGCAAATATTTTCACAAATTGAAACAAAGAATAAGTAAATAAACTTGACATGAAATATAATTTTTTATGATTATTGATTTAAGTGTGTAATTTTTAAGGCTTTTGTCCGAACCATTTGAAAAGGTTTCTAATATGACTGCTAAAACTATGGTTAAAGCTCACATCGTACAAATCTAAAAATCTTAGCTTACAAATAATGTGCAATTTTGCACAGTAAAAAACGTCTTTATAATTTTAGAAATAAACATTTTTCTTGTGAAAGAACAGAATAATTTTTTTTTCTTTATGGATATTATCCTGCAGCATATGATTTCTTTCATCACCTACTTATATGGCATATATGTGTATAATATGATATAGCTTGTCATAATAGGACCTTATGCCACAACCTTATGTCAATTTATTTACCTATTTTTTCATTAAAAGTTAGCACATAATAATGATGTAACTAATAATAATGATGTTTTATGTAGATTTGAAAGCAGCTCTGATGAAAGTGAAGCTCCAATTGCTAAGAAATCAAAGACCAAGTCAGATGTCAAAAAAGTCATTCAAAAGGTACATTTATATTTTATATATATATATATATATATATATATATATATATATATACATCATGTGTGTGTACAGACTTAGATCAAAGGAATAACTGTCTGCAAGCAATTGATTTACTCTTGTAACTAATTTCAACCCTTTTATTGCCACCTCATTTGAGTGAAATTTGTTTGAAAATCACAAATCTTTTTTAAAAGTATTTTTAATTTTTATAAGACTTTATTGATTCATACCACATGGAGAAGTTTGATAAAAGACCAAAAATACTTAAGAAAAAAAACTAGAAATTATAAGTGCAGAAACAATTTACACAAAAAAGTTTATATGAGAACCATTTATTCTCAGAATATTATCAATATTTTAATTAAATTATATCTATGCGAGATTTTATTTATTTATATTGTGTGAATATAAACCTCAATGTGTGATTTTGAAATTGTATTAATACAATTCTTGATGTGTGATTTTAAAATCATAGAAATATGAATCTTGATGTTTTATTTTAAAATCATATGAACGAAAAATGCGTATTTCAGATAATATTGTGAAATTACGAAATATGATGTCCGAGCTGCATGATGTCCAAGCTGATGTACGAGAAATTGCATAAATATGGATTCGGATGTGCCATTATAAATCGTGAACACATATCGCAAAGTGTGATTTTAAATCATGTGAACCCAAATGGCAATGTGTGAATTTAAATTCCTTGAATGTAATTTTAAATCTTTTGCCTAGAAATTGAGAGATTTGTTTTTTTTTAATTCAATATCTTTTTACTTTAATGCTAATAGACATCTCAAAATTCGATAGTTACAATTTAGGAATGGTATACTGATTATGTTCATGTTTCAGGCATATAGTCTGTATTATTATATGTATATTAACTAAATGATACTGGTTATGTGTTTTTTTTTTTTTTAATTCAACAGCACTACACGATTTTTCCATGTATTGATTTGAAACTATTATAAGTTGTTCAATATTGATAAAATTACTCTGGGTACTTATAAACGCTTTCTGTTATGAGCAAAATAATTATGAAATTAAAAATTGTATATTTTATCATTGTTTTTTTAAATTGCCTTTATTATATTTAGATAGAGAAAATACTTTTTAGTTAGCTGTTCCTTTTTAAAAGTAGTATGGTATATGTTATACTGTTGAAATAAAATGTTCTGTTTTTGTTCTAATTTTTTCCTTTTCTCACTGTGAAGTCTGCTTATTTTTATATACTACTGTACTGAATGTTGAAACTATGTTATGGATGCAATTTAGGTATGTTTAAACAGGGTAGTTACAAGGGACCAAAGAATTTCATCACTCTGAAAAATCAAGAAAATTTCAAGGAATGTAATTAAAATATCCCAAATGATAGAGAAAAATAAATTAATTTGAGTCAAAGGTAGTTTAATTGGTTTTTCCAAGAGAATTGATCTTAAAATAATTTTTTTATGAATAAAATTTATCGTTAATTCCAATAGCAAATATAAATGTTTCGTAATATATTTTATGAAAAAGAATAATACATAATTGAAAATTAAGTATAAAAATTATACTTCCGGTTAAAAAGAATCTGTGGAATTTTATAAAGTCTGTCTTGAAAAATCGAGGAATATTTTTTCCTGAATGTAATTACTATGTTTAAAAAAAAGTAGTGAAAGGAAGGACTACTGTTTAATGAACTCCTATTTTTATAATTCTCTCATTTTTCTGTTAAAATTTAATGCAAACACGATTTTGATTTGCTTTGCACAAAATTTTTTTTTTTAAATTTTACTTTTTTTTTTTTGAAATTTTACTTTTTTTTTTTGAAATTTTACTTTTTTTGTTTTTTTTTTTTTTTAATTTACAATCACTCTAAATTTCAAGATTTTGTAATTTTTTATAAATGTTATTCATGCACCTCCTCTACCTTTAACAGCAGAATTTAATAGATTGCAAACCATTTCCCTCTAATTGGTTTTTGTATATTTGAATAGACCAATGTATTTTTATAGTATTATATAATGATTATAAATAATTATATTCTTAAGCAATAATTTTTTCATATAACTATATAATAATGCATTATTCATATCATTCATAACTGCTAAAAAGAAAATTTGCACAAACTTTTTCTTTTCAGTCTGCACCAGCTTCTTCTGACTCAGAAGATGAACCTCTAGCTTCAATTAAGAGCAATCTTGAAAAGTATTATTATTATATTTTTTTTTGTTATACTCATTATAATTTTTTACTTAGTTATTATGTTAAATGATTTTTAAGGTAGCAAAAAAAGATTTTTTTTATTGTTCTGTTGCTGTGTATTATGTATATTTAACAGTCCCACAATGACTTTTAATAGTTAAGGATACAGTTCTTATTGAATCTACCAATCTATTCTAGTTTGATTCTGGTCACTAAATTTGAAATAAAATAATATAAATTAGTTAATAGTAGCAGGCTTATGAATCAGTTTGATAAAAGTCTAAGTTAGTTTACAATGCATTATTTTTTTTAATTATCGCTTAACCCAAATTTTTTGAAGAAATATTTTTAATAATTAATTTTTTTTTATTCTTTATATAAATTCTTTTAGATTAAATGGAACAAAATGAAAAAAATGAAAATGTTTAAATTTTAAGTTTAATACTGAGTCATAAAAATGTAATATTTAAATGTTTGCATATGATTTCATTCTTGAAAATCATTGATATTAAATAAATTAATGTTAGCAAATTTGAAGTTGAGTAATGATATTTCTATTAATCATATGATATGATGCAAATATTTACTTAAGAAAATGAAAATTATAAACAGGTTAAACTATTTATTGTGGAAGATTTATAATGATCAATTATCTTTAAGTACTAAATCTAATAATGCCTGCCTCTTATGTTCAAATTATGTAATGAAAAATTATTAATCTTAATTGAAAAATAGTGTTAAAATCTAAAATACTTGCCCATACAATGTTCAATGTCCAACTGAAACTCTTCTGTTTTCCCACTTTGAATACCTCCAATCCTTATTTACTGCAACCTAATTATTTACAAACGTATGCTGGATATGCTTTTAGACAATAATGATGTAGTAAATAGTGTCTGGTTACTGTGTATTCGCATACCCAGTTTCCTGATTTATTGTAGTGGCAAAAGATGCTTCATATAATAAATTTAAAAATAGTCTCAGGAAATCAAATCTCAACAAAACATTTTAAGATCTTCTAATGCCAAAAACATTTATTTTTGATTAGGTGATAGGTTTCACAATATTGTGAATGAAAAACAAACTTGGCCAAGAAGTTTTTATCTTGTTAGATAGCAAATATGTAAAGATTTGTGATTTTTGAGTTAGATTTAACTGGCATATATCATATTTTGCTTTAATCAGGTATATTTTATTTTTATGCACTATAGATACGCAAGCAATTTTTTTTTCTAAACAATACATTGAATAATTTTATAAACTGGATATTTTGTTACTATGTGAAAGCTTAATAATATTTACTAGATTAACTATTGAAGTGATAGGTATTTTTTAGGAATTCTATGTAAGAAATATATAGTGCAGGCAATAAATAGATAAGAAGTCTGATAAACAAAGATTAAGACATGACATTCAATTAAAAATATGAGCAAATTTTCTTAATCTAAATAACTCATATTATTGGTTAAATGATATTAATTCACTACAAAATGTGTTATATTGTTGAATAAATATTATAATGAAAATAAAATAGGCTGATGATATTCAGATGATAATATTAGAAAGCACGCTTCTAATTAAAAAAATAAGTTAATCATGTCTAATAAAAAAATATGTAATTAAGGAAGGTAAAGGAGTCTATTTTTTAAACAAAAACATTTCCAAATTATTTTGCCTGTGTTTCTTTCAAATGCTATTGCTATAGAGCTTTATTCATATTTGTTCTGTTTATTAATATACTTATTTTTAAATGTACTGTGTATTGCAAACAAGTTAAATATTTCTCTCCTTTAGTAGCAGAGTTTTCTCTTGGAATAAAAAAGGGCAGGGGGTTTCCTCACAAGAAGGGCACTCGCCTTAACATCGTAAAAATTCATCAAAATGTGTAATAGTATGCCGTAACTGAATTTGATCCTCAAAAATTTTATTACCCTCTTATACTACTCTATGTGCGTATTTCAAAAAGTAATTTTAATTCATTATCAAAACTATTCATAATTCTAATTCAGTAGTGAAAAATTGTAATTTATAAAAGATAATTGAAGGCATGCTAAAATCTTTAAGCATAATTTTTTTTTTTCAAAAGAGGAAGAAAAAGATGAATTGATAAACAACTTTAAATTTTTTTCTATAATTTAACTGAAAATTATGAGAAAATAAATTTTTAAAGATGAATTCCTAAGAAAGAAAATATTTTTAAAAAAAGTTATAATTTTTTTTGTGTGTAAATAAAAATTTTAGAAATTCATTCATGTACCCTCCCCCCTCAAAAAAGAGAGAAAGTTAAAAAATTTAACCAGTTGAGAATAACCCTAACTAAGTAAATATTTGTAATAGTAATCAGAATTAAGCCTATAAACCCAGATAATTTTACCAATGTGTAATTATTTGCACATTAATTATATGTAATGTAATTTATGCATTATATGTAATTATATGCATTTGAATAGTCAATAATTTTTTTTAACGAATATGAATTAAATGATGAATGAATGTGAATTAAAAGGCAGTATTTTTAAGGCATAGTGGCTTATTTTTACAAAGAGGGCCCATTTATAGAGATCAACAGGATGGCAGTGGAAGCCGCCATTCTAAAAACACCTATCGAGAACACTATATTAGTTAGCAAATAAAAAACGTCTTCTCAATCAAATACCATTATTATGTGTTGGCTGCTTCAAAATTTTAACTAAAGCTTTTTAAATTATGAATTTTTTTTACAATCATAAAAGGATACAAATATGTTTAATTAATTTACTGAAAAAATGTCTATTTTTTTTATCAATATACCAGAAAAATTTCTGAATCTAAAAATGAATTATTTCTAGCATCTATTGATATAAATATATCTATAATAGTATCTATTTATATAATATCTTTACTCTTATTATCATTTGGATATATTTATATTTTTCCGTAACAGATTCTATTTTTCCATTACAGCTTCTAATATTCTATTTCATATTTTAATCTGTTTGTATCATATCTAAATTTATGTACACACTCTAAAAATTGCTCCATTTTGTTATTCCTGTAATCTGATTTTTTTTTATTTATTTTTTTTAATTACATGTGAATTCAATTATGTTAAATTACATAAAGTTCAATTATTTGTAAATTTAGATTCATACTTTTAAAATTTGTTACAACTTTTATTCACGGCTTTGTCCAAAGCAAGTAGGCCTTGACTGTTATGTTATTATTTTGTGATTTTTCATTTATTTTCCCTCCTTTTAATGAATATTTATATTCTAGTGAAGAAGATAATTCTGTGGATGAAAATGAAGAAAAACCAATTGCCAACTCAAAATCAAAAAGTTCAACTAAAGTTAACAAAGCTAAGGTGTGTGAATTAGAAGTAGTAAATCCAAAATAATAAATACCTACTAATCGGTTTTGTTTTTAAATCAGATGTTTAAATATGCTTAATAACATTTAAAATATCTTTAAAATAAATTAAAAACCTTTATTATTGTTTTTCTAACTATTAAGAAATATTGGGAAAACTCTTTTTAACAAGAATTTTATAAAATATTTAGCAGAAATATTAAAAAAAAAAAAAAGTTCTGAAAGTCTAAGTTGAAAATTAAAAATATCTTTACAAAAAACTTATTAAGCATAAATATAAGTTAAAAATTTAAGCCTGATTTGAAATCTTGTTATTTACCTTTCTACTTGCTCCTGTTTAAATGGTGGAGGGAATTTTTGCAATCAATTTCTCGTGCCATGATATTTCTGGGGTCTGAGTGTTCAAGAGTAACCTGCCATAAAGATAAAATTAATCTATTTCTGAGACCTGGAATCATGTTTATTTCTCAATCTATATACCAGATGGCATACCAGCTTACTTCTAATTTGTTAAGAGGTAGTTGTCAGAAACTAGATGTCAGGTCCCATCTAACATGCAAACTAAAAATTAACCCAAAAATTTAAAGTGAATACATGTATTGTACATTCACTTAGTTTTACTTAATTTTCTTGCATAAAGAAATATACTCTTTTTATGGCAGTTTTCTTCCAAATTATCCGAGCATCAAAGGGCTGAAGATAAAAGATAAGCAACAAATCGAAAACAGCAAGATTTTGTCAAATATTTGTAAATATTCTAATTGGGGTCAAATCAAATCTGTTTGAAGTTCGGCGACATTTAGTTTAAATAAAATAATTTGAATCTTGTAAGTTGTAATATTTAGACCAGTTTCTTTTAATAACAGGAACAGAAGAAACAGACTCCCTCTTCTGGCAAACTAGAGAATCTGAAGAAGTATATTAGAGCTGCTGGAATACACATAAAATCCTATGACAAGTTATTTGAAAATTGTAAGTCGATGAAATCGAAGTCTGAAAAACTCTTGCATTTGCTGGAAAAAGAAGGATTAAAAGGTATGGCAAAACCAAATTGCTGTTTTTTATTTGTTTTTAAAATTTATATAGTGAGGCAACATTTTTCATTCTAATTAATATGTCTTCTTGTTCCAAGCTTGAAATTAAATTTTCAGCAATTGAAGATTTAAACCATAAATACAGAACTCTCTCCGGTCACAGAGAGTAGGGAAAACCTGGAATTGCCTGGGAATTTTATTCTTATTCTAAAAAGCACGAAATAGTCAGGGAAAGTTGCAATTTTTTTTTACAAAAAACCTGGAAAATTCCTATATTACGCCTGTAAAATAACCAGTCTTAGAATAGTTAGTAACAGTAATCAATTATTGATATTCAAGTTAAATAATTCTTACATTTATTGCAATAATTTCATAAAATTTATCTTTTTAGTGAAATTTTCCATGTTTTCTATCTTGTGTTTTAGCTCACAAAATCTAATATTTGACATTTTTAATTTAAAAAAAAATTGATTAAAGATTCCATGCTATTTCTGATGGAAAATTCTATTGTATAGATAAAATATGGTATGGATTTTCATACCAATTTCCGTGATATACCTGGAAAAGAAAGGGAATTTGTTTTCTCAAATGTAGTGAGAACCCTGTAAATATCTGCTATGCTTTAGTAATATGACTATATCTTCAACAGAATTGTTGATACCTACAGTCTCCAGTGTTTCTAAGGAATATAGACAAATTTAACAAAACTACAGCACAATTTAATAAAAGTACAGAATCTTCCCTTTTCATTTTTGCGTCTTTAATCAACAAATTTTGTTTGATTTTAATGTTTTGCTTCAGCGTAATTTTAAGTTATGGATAAATTTTTGCTAAGACAGAAAGTCAGTAATGTCTGCATCATTGAAAAAAAAGGGAGAGACTGTTAAAAATTTTACAGTTGAATATTGAAGAGAATGGTCGTGTCTTTAGCTATATTGGAATGGAGGATTTACGTACAGGGTATCCGCGCGCCTGGAAAGTCATGAATTTCGGTATTGAACAAAATTTGTCATGAAATGTCATGATTTTAACTATTTTTTTGAAAAAATCTTGAAAAGACATAGATTTCGGTCAGAGAAAAATCTAATAATTTTTAAAATGGAATCTACCCCCTCCCTCCAATTTTGTATTGTTCCGAATATCTGAATTTGTAACAAAATCCCCACTTACAGTCATATTTGATTGAAATATAAAATGTTTTTATCATGTTCTTTAAAAATTATGGTGTTCTTTCAAAAAATGAAAGAAAAAACATCATTTCTAGAGCGAATTATCTTTCAAATTTCTGTGATTTCAGAATTTTTGTTATTATTTATTATTTTAATTTTATCAATTTAAAATTTTAACTGAAGCAAGCCAGTCATTTGCGAATTTTTTTATTTCAAAATGAGAACAGAAAAATCAGGAGTATTTCTTTCCTTTCCCATGAACAAAAAAAGTATCTTTAGACTGTAATTCTGCAGAAAGAAAGAAGAAAAAAATTATTTGCTTTTGTATTTTTTTCAGCTATTTTATTCCTTCAACTCTTTCTTTACTCTGTTTTTTAAATTTAAAATCTATTAATGTGAAGATGCAGAGTATAACAGTTTTGGTTATGCCTATCATTTCAATGAATGTTATTTTATTATAATGCGTTTTTAAATTTATTGTTGTGTTTTTGTCAGAGAAAATAGTAACTTTGTTAAGTCATAAAAAATTCTTGGAATTAGTCATGAAAAGTCATGAATTTGAAAATCTAAAATGTAGCAGATACCCTGTATGTATTGTAGTAATTTCAATTTCAATTATTTTCAATGTCTGAAGGTGTATGTGTTTTCTGCCAATGGTATGACTGAATCTCAGAGACAAGTTTTGTCAATTATAACAGAAATTTAATGAAACTCAGCAAAATGATCCAGTTATCAGACACCTTTCGTTGAAGAAAATTTTTAAATAAATTCTTTTTAAAATATAATTATCATAGGTTTTAATAAAAAGAATTGTATTTTAATTTTCTCTGAAAGTAGTTATCATAAAAATAGGATATTTAACATAATTCATTGAAACAAATCTTTATTTCATATGATTAAGCATGCAAGTTTTCTTAAACGTTCTTAATTCTCTTCTTTTTATTTAAACCTTACTTTTAAATGTAATAAAACTTCACTTTAATAAACTTCTTTAACAGGGCGACCAACAATTGCAAAATGCAAGAAGTTGAAAAAGAAGATTGAAACAAAGAAAGAGGTGGCTGAGCTTGACCCTAGCAATATCATATCTTCAGGTAAATTTACATTTATTAATTTACAGAACAATCATGTACAAACATTTTGCAGAAACATTATTCATTCATCTAACTCTGTAACACAAAATACTGAATCCGTGAATAGTGTTGTAGATTGTGCATAAAAATTTATTCTTAATATATATCTTCATGTCAATGAATACAACATTTTTCAATTGTTTATTTTTTTTTTCAGATCTTTTCACACATGTTTTCCAAAGTCTTACATTATTTATAACAATGCTATTATGTCAAGTGTGCCTTTTGAGCAAAAAGAGTCACTTTTTGACTAGCTCAATTCACAATGATTTTATCATAAATTTAAGTCATTTCAAGATAATTTTTTCAATAGGCATATGTCTCTTTTCGGCTTTTTCAGGGTGATTTTTTTTTTCTATTACAATATTTTTAATATGATATTATGGTTAAAAAATTTCGTATATTACTAACCATATTCTTACAAGTTTAATTAGTGAATATTCAATCTCAAATCCACATTAAATTCCAATTTCTTTTTTGGCAGTTGTTCCGGTTGCATATTGTTTCAGCCATTTTAACCTGGTTTTTAAAATCCTGATAATTTTAATATGCTATTGCAACAAGTAAGATTTTCAAAATACGAGAATTATGCTAATTTTAAAACTGGCTTATTGAATGCTCTAATCCACAAAATTATTTTTAAGTTAAATTATCCTTTTAAAAATAAATTTTTTTTGATGATAAAATTATAGACTTTTCTATATTTTGGATTTCTTGAAAGCGACGCCAATTTTTGTTTTCCTTTTTGTGATGGATGTTCTTTTTTAGAGGGATATAATGCCCTTTTTAAGATCTAGGATGAAACCTACCTTATTTTCAAATACAGAGAGATTATTTATGATATTAAAATTAAACTGGCCATCAATATTTGTTTTTAATTTTATTCTGATTTAAATAAGAAAGTTTTTAAAATAAAATTTAATATTAAATATCATCTGCCTGATTAGGGAAAAATCTAGGATTTTCAGGGAATTTGAAAATGTCTTCTCACTGGACACCCTGTAAAGAGGGAAGATGTACAAATTTCAAATTGTAACTCGGTGAGCCGAAGTCACAGATATATTAGTATGTAGTAACATATTTTGTTTGCCCTTTATTACTTAGTCACATTTCTTATTATAGTTTTTTTTAAATTATAATTGGGAAGAAATTAATGATCTTAGCATTTACCTCTGTAATATAAAAAAAAAAAAATTTTTTCATAAATTTTTTAAGTTTTTAAAAATTATAAAAGTTTTTTTAAATTTTAATTTTTGTCAATATAGGTCGTCCAAAAAGAACAGCTTGTTTTGACACTACAAATTGCATTGATGATGACGACGACTCAGATGTTCCTTTGGCTAAGTATTCACGTCTTAAAGGAATAATTGATAGTGAAGATAGTGATTAATTTGTGGTAAAAAAAAGTTTATTGTGTGTAGCTTTAAACCTTCACATTGATTTTAACTTGACTTTTGTCTTGCACTATAACAGCGTGCATTCTTTAAGGGCAAGTTATTTTTAGAGCTAAAAAATATTCAGAGTGCCCAATAGGGCTTAAAAGATGTGTATTTTTTGGTGAGAAATTTGGCATCGCACCCTGAGTAATTTTTTATTTCATTATTCATTGAACCATATTTATATGTGAATAATTTAGTGTTGTAGAACAGTTTTTATTTATTATTTTTTTCTTTAAATTTGTATTATTTTATGGCTTGTATAAAGCTATTTTGTATTCTGAAATTTGTAACATTGGTCTAGTCTTTGTTTTTTTTTTGTTTTTTACATTGTAAAATTACCATCAATAAAAATTTATTTTTAATTCTTGTGTTTTTACTGTACTTAGTATTTCTAAATCATGCAGGGTTTATATAACATAAAACTTCCTAATTTTCATTCTTTGCCTTAGTAGTTAAATTTATTATAAAATTGATTTATTTTGTTAACATTAAAATTTTCCTTAAACTTATTTTCTTAATTATTACTGGGTTTAAAAAAAAGGAAGATAAAACAAATATTTTATTCTGAATAATTTATAATCTTTCAAAAAGAGAAAGAAAGAAAAGAAAATGATTCTGAAACCAAAATAACATAAAATAAAAGTTGAGCTTAGTTTAAGTCAGAGTGTATCACATATTAAGCAGATATAAATTTGCAAAGTTAAAAAAAAGGCAAACATTTTTTAATGAATCCTCAACATTTACATTTCTTCCATTTTCATACCCTCAAAAAAATAGCCTTTGTGAGTGAATGTACATCCTTGATTATTGCTAGATCTAATTCACTGATCATGGAAAGTCAATGTGCACGACATGGTTAAAAAGTCTCAATGTTTTGCCAAAAATTTTTGAAGCGAAGCATTTTCTCAACAAAAATTTTATTTTATTCTTGAAAAAAAATCAGTCCTACTAAATAAAAAATCTGTATCAACTATGGGGTCACTTCACAAGATGTAACAGTCACGTGATACTTACAATCACAATAGATGTAGCATCCTTAACAGTTTTTATATTCTCATTTTGTTGCTATTTTTACATTTAGGAAATATGCTATGTTGATCTGATCTATCAGTCATTGTTATAATATAAGAAAAATAACATAACAGAATAAACAAAGGTTTTTAATAATTGCTTTGGCTAAAGTTTGTTGATTGTTTTCACAATTAACTGAGTGATACAAAATAATATAATGAATTGTAATCCATTAATTGATTGATGACTAATTCATAGATTTTTTTGTTATAATATTTGAGTGAAAAACATTGATTATCAGTCACTAAATATCCATTTGAAATGGAAGGATTTATTTCTATTAATGTGTTTATTAATACATGCTCAGCATATTTCATACAGATGTTTTTTCTTTTTAAATTTCTATAATGAATAGGATACCTACATTAATTCATTTTTAAAATATAATTTAAATTAGCATTTTATTTAGTGTAATGATCTTCTATGTCAATGATATATAATTTACTTAAATAATAATAAATGCATTTTGCTTTTATAAAAGCAAATGATGCTATTATCTAAACAAAATGTTCCAAAGGTTAGGAAAAAATAATGCATTAGAGCATTAAACAATTGAATTTAGTTATTGTATAGTTAGTTGTAATATTTTAGTTACATAAAAGCAACAAGGTTTTTAAAACACTTGGTAAGCTCCCACCATTCTGCTTTAAAATCGGAAGTGCCCTATTAGTGAGAAAGATGTTGGAAAGAAAAATAATATAAAAATTTCCTAAGAATGACTTATGAATAAAATAAAATTTTATAAATTGGTTTTTAACAAATTGTTAAAATTTTTTAAATTATTTGATCTGTTTGTTAGCCACAAAAATACCACATGTCATTTTATGATTTCCGAAATTCATAAAATGACATTTATAAGACTAAAAAAATTAAATTTAATGCTTCAGTTATAATTCCTTGGTTTAGAATTTTGAATCGAACATTTTATTTATTGAATTATTAATATTATATTTCTTATTTAAATCTGTAAAGTTCATGCTTACTAAATTAACGGTTAAAGCATCTTAATTACATATTGCACTACACATCGAAAATCAGAACGATTCTGAGCAAAGCTTAATGTTCTACTAATCATATTTCAATAATTGCTATGTTTCCAAATGCTTATAACTATATGTAAAAAGTTATTATATTTAATGTAATTTAAAAGGAACTAAATTTATGATATTTCTGAATAGCTTAAAACATATTAACAAAGTATGTTTTTAAATTTCATATTATCATAAACGTTTTTATATATAAAAATTTTATGTATAAAATATGAACTATTTTATTATTTATGGAACAAGATATATCAAAGTTATATTCTTTTTTAAATTTTATATTACTTTAAGGTATTAATTGATTTTCATTTTTAAAAAAGAGCAGGCTGAATTATTTATATTCTTATTTCTTTTTAAATTCCATTAAGTTATTTTTTTGAGAAAAAAAAACTTTCCTTAATATCACTACACTCAGTTTTTTTTTTAAAATTATTTCATAATAATTTATTATTTCTTTTCCCACAAGAAAAATTTTTTCAAGTGCAACAATGCTACTAATAATAGTTTATGTAATATAGAAGATACTATTTCATAAAAAATCACTTTTTTATTACATTAATAAGCATTTACTAGATTTAAATTAACAAGTTTTTCAGTATACAAATTTGAAACTGAGATGATTGTGTGGTTATCGCGTAATACTCTATGGTGACAACATCTAGGAATGAATTGACTGCATTGTGTCATCAGCAAAATCTGTTTGTGAATTTAAGAAATTCGCACATGAATACCATAACAAAGAGAAGACTTGTCTCCAACGAAACACTTGTTGAAAAATAGTCTCTTCATAGATTTGTAACTTTTCATTTTATCAAAATTTTTTTTTAAAAAAATTCTCAGTACATTTTAGAAATATTTATTAACGTAATAGCATTTTTATTAACAGAAAGTTTTTATTCCATAATCTTTTTGAAAGAAGTTTTTGATTTTATTCAGTCCTGCTGATATGATTGTACCATAATCTTAATGTTAGAAAATCACATAATCATTTCTTTGTGAATTTTTTTTATATATTCTATTTTTTTGTTACATTTTTCCTATATTTCAAAAATTTGAGGATACAATGTTTTCTTTCTTCCTACCAAACTTTCAGCTCTGTTTTTTTAATTTCATTGCCCTTTATATATAAAAACTAAACTCAGTGGCTCTATAGCCCATAGGGGGCCCAAGGCCTACTGTGCCCTTCTCAGTTTTCTTGGGCTCTGGAGGGAAGGAAGCAGATGTACCGGTCAGGTGGTCAGCCGAACATGGAACCCCTAGTGTTTAGTTCCCAAGCATGCTTGGTACTCATTTATCGACCCACTGAAGGGATGAACGTCTGAGTCAATGTTGCCCAGCCCGAGGATTGAACCCGGGAGCGCAAAGCGCTACCACTCAGCTACCAGGTGTCATTTATTTTTATTTATATATATATATATATATATACAATATATATATATATATTGAATTTTAATCTTTGCTATTACTACTAGTGTACTATGTACAAAAACTACTGCATGTAGCAAGTTATTAAAATGTACTGATACAAGGGTTTTCATGGGATCAGAGTATTTACTTTTGAGAGAAAAAAGTTAAAGAGCAATGCCTTTTTTTAGAGGAGCCTGAAGAAATCTTCGAAATAGCTCGAAAATAATGATGCCAATGAGGTTTTTTAGAAAATTAGTATTACATTTTGTTAAAATTCCAGTGTCTAGATTTTCATAGATTAATAAATAAATTTATGATTTATTAAATAAGATTATGAATTGATACAAAATTCTTTTTATTTAACAATTTTTTGTTTCAGATTTTTTCTTGACCATAAACATATTTGAAGTTCAAAAAAAGAAAGGAAAATTCTCTAGGTTGTGTGACTACTAATCAGGATTGGCATTCATTTCATTACTTGTTTTTTTTTTTTTTTTAAGCCATTTAAATCAACTCATTTTTTTCTTTAAAAAATATTCATTTATTTAGGTCAAAAATATTATTATTCTTATAGTTGTGATTTTTTATATATTTTTAAGTAGTTGCTTTGTAAAAGTAAAAAAATTTTAAAAAAATTTGTGTTATTTAAAAATTTGATGTTTGTTTAAAAATTTATATTGTTTTTGAGAAGAAAAATACTTATTGTCAATTCTGCTATTACGATGAAATTCCAGGAAAGACAACCTCTATGTAGTAACCAACTTTATTTACGACCACTTTTGAGAGGCATGGAATTTTTCCCATAGACTTTGCGCTGAAGAAAACCTTTAGGAGCGAGACCATTAAATCCTCTCCCCGAGACCGGGCAAACATCTGCATCAGATGCGGTAAAGATCAAATAAGGAAGCACGAAAAATAACAAATCAAAATATATTAACAAAACAAATAAGTAGATTAAAATATTTTCAAAATATTTATGTCAGGCTCTTATTTAGAGAGCTCTTTTAGACGATACAACCTCATGTTGCAGTCACTAAACACTGTGCTATAAATGATTTACTTCTATAGTTGTATATTAGAGCTACGATGGCTCAGGGGATAAAGCGTTCGCCTTCCAATGCGGCGAACCGGGTTCGAATCCCAGTCGATACGAATTCCGCACCCGGCTCACACCGACCACAGTGCTGACATTAAATATCCTCAGTGGTAGACGGATCATGGGTTAGAGTCCCCTTGCCGTCAGGCTAACCGTGGGAGGATCTCGTGTTCTTCCTCTCCATGTAACGCAAATGCGGGTTAGTTCCATCAAAAAGTCCTCCACGAAGGCAAATTCATCCGAATCCTCGATCCAGGAGTTCCCTTGTCTTCTGGATTGGATTCAAAATTACAAGGCTACGGAGTTGAACATTAGTAGTCGTAAACTCATAAAATTGGGTCGGCTGTTCAACGACGGTTATAAAATAAAATAAAATATAGTCGTATATTGGGCCAGAATAGCCTGGTAAGTCACTGGACCCATGTCCAAGAGGTCGTGGGTTCGATCCCTGCCGGCCGAAGACTCCCCGTGTAATAAATGGTGACTGATGCACATTAAATCTGTCGGGTCACAAAGTCCTCCAAATTTCCTTAACAAATCATACATCTGGGGCTATTGATCCGGGAGTTTCCTTGTCTTCTGGATTGGGTTCAAAATTACAAAGCTACAGTGTTGAACAATAGTAGTCGTAAACCCATAAAATTGGGTTGGCTGTTCAACGACGGTTATAAAATAAAATAGTTGTAAATTAAATTAGTAAAAAAAGTTATTTTAGAAAAAACAATCTCAAACAAACAAACCTCTTCTCATATTTTAAAGCTTACTAATTTTTGTGATATAAAATTAAATGCAAATTTAAACAAAAAAAGACATAATCGTTTATTTATTTTAAATATCTTTAACATTTATAATTGGTAAATTTATTTTTATACATAATTATATCAGTTGAGATCATGTTTATCGACGCTAAATTTTATTCACTGATTTGTTTTTTCATGACGCCAACTGAGGTGGCATTTCTGCACCAAGAAAATGACGCAGGCTAAAATTAAAATCATTTGAGATAAATCATGTACCTTTGATACCAATTTTGAAGTTAATGCTAGTAACCTCTAAGAGCGACTAACCCCCATCAACGACCAATTTACTGAGGAACGGAGAGTGGTCGCTCCCAAGAGGTTTCACGGTATTATACTTAATTACTTTGAGTTTTTAAATTTCCTCTATCTATTTAAGTTTTTTTACAAAAGGCATAATTGGGATATTTTTCTTCAAAAGTAAGTTTTATTGCTTATAGTTAATATATAAAATTGATAAATTATTCTCGTGTATAAATGTTTTTGCCAAATAATCTGATAATGTTTCTTGGTTGATGATATTATCAACAAATCTAATGTTTTTTTATTGCCAGAAATACGTGGTAGGGAATTTTGCTGACTTTTTTATGGAAATTCGCGGAGATAAGCTCTAATTCTGAGTGAGAACCCTGAATAATTCTTATAGATATGGAAAAAATTTCAGTAATATTATCAATCCTATTCTTTTATGCAAATAACAGCAGCTTTATTTATTTTTTTGAAAGGTAATTTGAGTCATAAAATTATATACTGATCAAAATTACAGACTAATCCTAAAGTTATATACCATTACAATTATTCTAATCAGGGGTTGATTTAAATATTTTTTTCTGGAGAATCAACATCTTGAGACTTTTTTTTTTTTTTTTAATTGGCAACTTTACTATCACATTCCAAAATATTTCTAGTTTAAATGTACTATTTTTTCCTGCAGAAATGAAAATTTGCATTTTATTTTAGGATTAATTTTTTAGGAAATAAAAAAAGAAGTGTGATCTAACTTTATACACACACACACACACACACATATATATATATATATATATATATATATATATATATATATATATATATATATATATACACACAGGGTGTCTCAGTTAAGCGGTTCAGAACTTCTAAGAGGGGTAGGGGGCATCCTGACGACTCGAAATCATATAGCAATGTGGGGTCGGAAATGCTTTCCTGAAGCGGTGACGTACACAGAAGCACCATAAAGAAAAGAGACCGTAAGTGAAAAATCGCTATAATAATACATTGAAAAAATTATATGGTACATGGGCCAAAGTAAGTGTTTGAAGTTTCTGCCACCGGCTACAATGTACACCTCACATCTCCGGCGCATGGACATTCGAACATTCTGCAATACTCCAGGCATATCTCGCAGGCAGCTACTGCGATTCCTGCAACCAGCATGCATTATCAACAGGGGTGTCATAAACCAGTGTCTTCATATGACTCCAGAAATCAAGACATAATAGGTCGGGTGACCGAGGAGGCCATGTAATTTTTTCAATGTATTATTATAGCGATTTTTCACTTAAGGTCTCTTTTCTTTATGGTGCTTCTGTGTACGTCACCGCTTCAGGAAAGCATTTTCGACCCCACATTGCTATATGATTTCGAGTCGTCAGGATGCCCCCTACCCCTCTTAGAAGTTCTGAAACGCTTAACTGAGACACCCTGTATATATATATACTACGGGCAGGGGGGGAATTTAGTTCAATTTGATATTTTCTGAAAAAGTGAAAACTTCGAAAGTTTCTCAAAAAGTGATATGAAATATTTTCTTTTATCGAATTAATAGCATGTAGGGTGTTTCATAATGATTCCCCTAAATATTTGTTTTTAGAATTCTCGTCTGTTAAGTTTACACATAGTTTGTCTACGGTAGGAACTCCCCCAGCCACATAGTCTGAGGCCGTCTACTGCTATTGAAACAAAAATAGCACATTTCAGGAGGACAGCTTTTCTTCACTCTAGGGCTTACACAATCGATCGAAGAAAAAGATTCCCTTTTTCTCGCCGACCCGAGCCAAAACCTGTCCTAAACAGTGACCCCACCCCCCTACTTGAAATAGTTATACCTCGTTGTCATAGTCACCGTCACGAGTCCAGACGAGTGGTTTTGGGAGTTCTTACTTTAGACAAACTATATGTGACCCACATAATAGTTAAGCTATGGTGGAGCAAAACCGCTATTGAAATCTCTCGAATCACTAATGTGGAGAAAAAACATCTTAGGACTCCACCTTCTTAACACTCAAGGGGGGCCCGCCCTGACAAAATAGGGGGGGGGGATTATAATTTATATAAAAAAAAGTGTTTTTTAAAAAAAAAATTTTGAAAAATTCATAACTTTGTTTTCTATTTAATCGTATTAATAAAACAGGAAAATAGGCAATAATTTTCACAATTAAGAGTTCCAGTGTAAAACAGTAGAAAATAAGGTTTATGTAAACATTTTTCGATAATTATTTAAGTAGGGCCATTAAACGCAAAATTCCACAATTCAAAGAGGTGTTATTTTTTTAAGGATTGAAATACAAAAAATAATTTTTTTTATATACTTCAATTGTAATAAAAAACTTGAATATTAAATATTCATTCTCTAAGGGGCACTAAAAATTCTAACGACGGTTCAGTGTTTAGTTTCATTTTATCATTTTAGTTTCACTTTCGTGAATTAGGATTTTATAAGAAGTGAAAATCAGACATGTGAGGTCAAGGCGAACTGCTTATCATTTGACCGATTGATATGAAGTGTAAACGAAAGCAATTTTTTGTGATTTTATTCGCTGGACTTCAATTGCGTAAATACATCAAATATAATAATGCAGATATACACTAAACTAAATTTTAAATGAAACAGCATGTATCCAAACATCGTAGTTCAGCTATTGTTCGTGATTAATTGCTTAATATTCATATCATATGGTGGTAAGTCTTGACTTAGTTTCCAACTCAATAAAATAATAACGAAAACCTATTAAACTAAATTTCTTAAAATGATAAAATGAATGTTATGATTTTGCTAGCAGTCGATAATGCATTATAAAAAAGCATATTTTAAATTTAAAAATTGAGAAATTTTAAAGAGTCAATTAAACTACGTAATGCGGTTTAGTTCTAAACGTACACTGCATGCTAGAAAATTTAATTTGAATTCTAAATTATGGATTTTGTATCATGATTATTGATAGAAAAAACGCCATTTTTTTTACGTTAGCAAAAATATTTTACGTATTCTGTTTAGAATAGAGTGTCAACATTAAATTAGTATCATACGAAAGTGAAGCAACTCCAATAATTACATTAAAATTACGTTAACTGAATATTTATGTTTGTTTTGTTCTTTTAGCATAAATTAGCACAAGTTTCGTGTTACAAAATTAATTTGCTACGAGATAATTCACTTTTACAATGTAACCATGTTCGGCATGATATATTAAAATGTAAGGTTATTAAACGGAGGTCTATTTTTCCTCTTCTTCAGAGAGTCGAATTTATGACGTCACATGTTCAGTAGACGCTAAAAGCTATCATATCTTTTATTGTATTATTGGCAACTGTTTTGAAGTTTCAGATTTACATTTTGGCTTTTAATTTGTTCACACACAAATTAATATTCGAATACATTTTATTTAAAGTTTTTACTGAAATTTTAAGAAGTGTTAATTAAATTTTTATTGAACACTAATAGAAGTTCTAATGCTAAAAAAAGTTTAATTCACCTTCATATTTTCAATGAAAAAATTAGAACTATACTTTTCAACAACTTAATGAAAAATAAGGAGTTAGAAATATGGTTGCATTCTAGAGAAAATATAGAAACAGAACAGTAGAACTCTTAGAATAGTAGAAGAAGCTGAAAACCCAGAAATCGAAAAGAAGTTCATCAAACATAAAATAGCCAAATAATATCTTTTATTTAAAGTAAATTTACTAAGATTTATCAGAATGGAGTAAATTGAATTTTTAAGTAGTTTGTGCTATTATAAAATATAATTTTGTATTTAAGAAATTTTACATTAAATATAAAATTCTGATAAAATTTATTAAAGCTAAAAAGTATTTTTAATTCCAATTAATTCATAACTAAATTTAACATTCTTTTCAAAGTAATATTTTTTTATATTAAATTTGAAATCTATTTGAAATAATTTAAGGTGTAAAAACATGCTCTTTGGATGTTCACCTAAAGGAAGGAGGGAGTGAGTTTGTGACATCACATATACTGTTATTCTTACTGTTATTATTCTTGCAAAGTTAGCTTTCTTTTCATTGTGATAATGATACCCTTCAAATGTTTTTTCAGTTTTTAGAGTTAAGTATTCTTACGATTTGTCTAGAATATATTTAATTTTTTGAATGAAAACGCTTTTTAGTAGCTTTCGTGATTGAGTAAGTTTGTGACTTTTGTAGTAATTTAAAAAGGGACTAAAGTTCCATTTATGGTGATCCAATGTATTTCACTATACCATCCAATATGTGGTATAGCAACATGTAAAAACTGGTTCAGTAAACCAAAGGAAAAGGAGTTAATAGCTTTCTTTGTTTTTCCAAAAAAAGCAATATTTATTAAAAGTTTAGGCGCAAAACTGTAATACAAAAAAAAAACTAAATAAATAAATAAATAAATAAATAAAAACAATTAATATCACGGATTTGCTACGAATATTTTGATAAACATTATTTTATGAGGTGACTCATTTAGCTACCCCTCATTCCTTCAAAAAAGCAATTAAAGCCATTTGTTATTTATGAGTAAAAATTTACCTCTTTTAAAAAATGAGTAAAAATTTACCTCTTTGTGTTTGTAAACGAATCATGTAAGAACTAAGCAGCGCTATAGAAAAAAATCTTAAAACTTCTAAAAACAAAACAGCAAGTTACGATGACATGAGCAGAAAAACTATTAATCCATTATACGCTAAAGGAATGTTCAGCTTGGTACTTTTATTAATGATTTTAATTCAAATTTCATGTAAATGATTATTATGCCACAATAAGAAATGAATAAAATTGATTAATGAACTTTTTTTTATAAGTTCAATGTAGTGTTGCAATTTTTATGCACCTAGTTTTAATATAAAAATGGTGTTTTTAATATTGTTTAAATTATCCAAATTACTATAAGTGAATGCTTAGTCCTGAACAGAAAATTTATTTTTAAAGTTTGTTATTAGGATTTTAAACGAACAATCTATTTATATATTTTCTACGCTTAGCTTAATGTATGCCATTATTGTTAGACAAAATATGAAATTTTATTTAAATAATTCTACAACAGTATATGCATTCTTAAATATACTAAATTTCTATTTATGTGAGTTTAATGAGCATAAAATTAATTTTTTTGAAACTAATTTAAATCATATTAGATCACAAAATCACAAATATTTGATCACAAAGTCGAAAATCATAAGATGAAGTTGTATTTAAATTATCGCAATATTATAATGGCTTCTTAGAATGTAACAGCCGAATAGAGATAACACCGACTTGATTTTTGAGTAAAGTATGTGACGTCAATATACGGATTGGTTTTAAGACATGAAAGATGGCTTCGAGAAGCTTACAACCTCTGCCAGCTAATCTACTGCAAAAAAAAAAAAAAAAAAAAAAAAAAAAAAAAAAAAAACGATTGCCAAGCGAATAATAATTGTTCTCATAATTGAATGAATAATTTAATTTTCCGTATTACGAGTGAGGTTTATTTTCGATATAAAGTTGCGTAAGTTTTTAATTTAAAAAGGTTAAATTCAAAGTTTGGAGTTATATTTTAAGCTTGCTAAATACCGGCTCCTCGTAAGGAGTAAACCGAAAAGTAAACCGAAAAAAGTAAAAACCGAAAAGTAAATAAGCAATAAATCACTAGCAATCAGCACTACTCAATCTGAATCGAACAAACTAAAATAATTCCGGTAGTTTATTATTTTTCCAGTATGCATGTTTATTGATTAAGCAAAATACTTTTTAGTGGTTCAACTGACGGACATAAATATATTTAGTATCGTTTTGCACCAAAAATAATATTGCTCTATATAGTTCTTTTCCTCTCTTTTGAACAGAGGTGTTAAACAGTCAGCAGTGCAAGCCAGTAGGGACTACCTGGACAGAAAATGGTACCGAATACAGAAGTCTTCTTTATCGCAAGGAATTACATGCCTATGCTGTTTGCAAAGTTGGTTACACGCTTTCCAGTTCAAGTAAAATTCTTTGTGTGAATGGATTGTGGGAAAATCCTTTGCCCCGTTGTGAAAGAAGTAAGCTATAAATGATAGGATAGTTTATTCACGAAAGTAATTAAAAATTGAGATAATCGCATTTTTGTGTAGGTATTGATCATATTGATATAACTGATATATTAAATTTAATATATCAGATATAACTGATATATTATACAAGGTGTCTATAAAAGAACTCCGGGATTTTAAAAATTCATATCTCACTAACTATAAAAGATAGCAAAATTTAGTCGATTTCTCTGAAAAGAATAGCTCAAAAAGTTTTACTCATACCAATTGGGAATGTTTGTATCAACTGTTGGCGACGCTGCAGGGCGTTGACCTTGAAATGACGTCGCGAAATTTTAAATGATGGCGACTCCGCAACAAAAGGCTCAATGTGTTATTTGGCTCATAGAAACGAAGTCTTCAGTTACCGTACAAAGTGCAGAGAAAATTCGTGATGTTCAACATCTCAGGGAACGAATAGTCAATTGTGTGGCAACCGTCACCCCAAACATGCTCGCCAGGACATGGGAAGAGGTAGAATACTGTTTAGACGTCTGCCGTGCCACTAACGGGGCTCATATAGAACTTGACTAAGTGTTAAAAAAACTTGAAAATGTAAGCTTTTCAGTCATGTATAAAACATGTATGTATGGTTTTTATTTCATTAAAATATTTTGCCTCAAAACCCCGGAGTTCTTTTATAGACACCCTGTATATCATATTTATTAAATTCCATTTGCATAAAAAAATATGAAGATGGTAATAAAGTCGACATGTTTCAAGCGCCGATGCATACGCAAGACTGGCCGGACGTGAATGAGGGGGGGGGGAAGGGATTTGAAACAGGAAACGTAAAGTTGCCAATGAAAAGAAAAAGATGAAAGACAAACCCAAAAAAACCGCAGTATCCACAGTGTGAAACAGAAAATGAAAAATAAATAAAGGTGAACAAAGCTAGAAAAACTGTAGTGGCCGAGAGGGGAAAATCAGGGCAAAATGCATTCCAAAGAGCATGGAGAGGATGTGAAAAACTTATGTCGTTAACTAGAGTATCGGCATTCATATGAATCATCCACCTTTGGCCCGAATGTCACTAATCGTGATCTTTTAACCGTCAGATAAATCGCTCCGTTTCTGCATTACGCTAACAAGTGCAATGCTGCCTGCTATCTGTGTCCACCACCTGCTAACAGTGATGGATTATTTCATGTTGAAGTCGAGAGTATGTGGTTGCTACATTGAGGTTGCTGGACTGTGTACCTTAACCTTATTTCAATCATGCATCAATCGACCTATTTGATTTTTAATAGAACCAAGAGTAAAAGGTGAAAAGTGGATATAGTTAGTGTCGAGTATAGAGGTATCTAAGTTGAAGAAACTTACCCTCCTTCCAGCTATATGCATCATGACCAATCTAGCAACAACCAATTGATCAAATATTATCCGGTCTCTTTTTTTCTGAGTAAAAATAAAAAGGCTCAGAAACTTTCAGCTTACTAGAAAACCAACAAAATGATAGCAGTACAAATGCAACGAAACTGAAAAAAAAATTGTAACAATACTACCACTTTTCAATATCCATTTCAAAGTGGCATAATTAAATTGCTTTTTGCCATTAAAAAAACCAAGAAATTTTAAAGCAAAGGGTCGATTGATTTGAGGTAAATTATCCTGTTCAAACTTTAAAGTTGAACATCTCAGCTAACAAAAATTCAGTAGTGATCCACGGAAAAATAAACTTTAAGAACTTCTCGTGTAGTCCATAACATTTAGTGTGAATCATTGATAGATTGTAATCATTGAGAGACTGAATCATTGAAATGAAAAGATTCGACGAGAAACGATCAAAATAGCTACTTGAATAGTTTTCAGTTGAAAAATTACATCATGCGATCAAGCATTAAAAAATGATTAATTTGTGTCATGATCTGACTCAATGAGACACCGTTTAGTTAGATTTATGCTACGTTTAGTGCAAATTTGTGAAATAATATGGATCAGCGTGCAACAGTATTTTTTATCAATAATAGTAACAAATTGCTATTAGCTTTTATCACGTGATTAATGCAAAGTTTGAATTATTGAGAGTAGAAATAGATTTATATTTTTAATAATATGCGCGTCCTGCAGTGGACTGATCGCTAAGACGCGGTTCCCAGCAAATCACCGAAGTCAAGCATCACTGGCTGCGGTCAGTGTGCGGGTGGGTGACCACTTGGATCAGTCTGCGTAGTGACCGAAGATTTCGGTATGGGTCCTCGTTAAACTGTTCTACCGTAAAATGCTCAACTTCGTGTGCAGATTGTCGGGCTACCAAAGCAGGGAAGCCATCCCCGCTGCAGAGGATCAAAATTGCGATGGCATGTCTTCGGATCGATGACGAAGGATCAGTATTAGTATGTCTAGATTTATTGACATTGGTTCTATATAGGGCCAATATCGCCCTATATAGAGTCAATATAAGGTATATATTGGCTGAATAATAAATATAAAATATCTGGTGAATCTGACAACTCTATATAATGCTGATATTGGTTGTAAAATATCGGGTAAATCGGACATTTCCAAAAAAGGTCAATATCGGAGAAATATCTGTACTTTCACCAGTTGTGGTATTTTTAGCAGTGGCCACTTTTCTCTAAGGAAATGAAAATTTTTAAACGATTAATAAAATCATTCATATTAATATCGGTCATTTCTTTTGAAGCATTTCTAACAATATAGTAAACACTACAGGATTCATTTCTTAAATGAAAAAAAAATATATTTAAGAAATATGCTTGAATTAAAGCAATTTTTCAGAATATTGTAAAGTAATCATAATAATTCTATATTTATTAAATGAAAAATAATAATGAAATGCTCGTGGAGAACATTTTCAACAAAAAGTGACGATCGGGTTGTGACCTGTAAGTGATTGTTTAATCGCCTTTTTTTATATTTAATCACCCTGTGGCTATTGGGGACCATTAAATTTGTTTTATACCTGTATATTTGTAATTTTAAATTCGCTTGGGCTTAAAAATAGTTAACTTTTGTTCTGATATAGTTACATCACGCCAATGTGAGCCTCTGCCAACTGTGAAAATAGCTATTAGAAAATGTGAGAATGAACCTCCTTCAGAGGGCTCAATATGTCGATACAGGTGCCCCAGAAAGTACTATTTGATAGGTTCCAGTGAGCGCCGTTGCGGCCAGAATTTACGATGGACTGGTGTTGAGCCTCGCTGCATTTTGGAATACTCTCATAGTAAGTATAAAATTGTGAAATTAAAATCGTCCATCAAATTTTTAAAAAGAAAACGATTTTTGTTCTATTTTAGTATTAGTGGAACGGAGTAAAAATGTATTTATCCTTTAAGTATCTATGAAACTTAAAAGTCCCATCAACATTATTTTCATATGGCATTGAAAGGAAAAAAAATATGTCATCGGAACTTGTCTATCCCTGTAGTATGACTTTATATTTATCTGACTTTAAATAAGCTTCATGACTAACTATATGACTTTACATAAATACATGATTATTTATTCACCTATGGAAGAGTTGAGTTGTTGATATTTTGTTCGAGAACGCTATTTTATTATTTCTCAATTCTCTGCTTTCGAACTTGATCAATTTTGTCAGTAGGTCTTTTCTATTCTTTCATTGATTCATTAACGTTTTTAACAAGTTATAAAATAAAGTATTAAATTTTTAACTTGAATTAAAATTTTATAATAAGTTCCAAATTAATTGTATGAAAAATTGGAAAATAATATTGAATAGTAAAGACAAATATTTGTCAAAGTGTAAAATGAACTTTATTTAATGTGACAAGAAAGTTCGTACCTTTTTGATAATTTTTTAATGATTTAATAAATAAAGGATTAAATAATCTAGGAATCTGTATTAATTAACAATACGCAATCACGCTCAAAAACTGAAAGGCATATAACAAAGCAATTAAATATTTGGTAATAATATCTCTTAATTATAGTTTTTCGAAGTGCGGTTCAACAAAGGAAAGTTTGTAAACACGTTGATTGACACGCCAGTCATCGGTGGTTGACCACGAATTTTCCATTTAGACAGTGTAAAATACGATATAAAACTAAAACATTTTGATTGTTTTAAGTAATTATAGATAATTTACTTAAAATTTACTTAAAGTTTACTCAAGTCTAATACGCTGACTCGTAAAAGACATGTCAAATCAAGTTATTTATTTATTTTAATCTGTTAGTAGCGTGCTTTGCAATGCTGTGCCACAATACAAGAGCTTTTAAGTAGTGCACGTGTCTTGACGAGAATGTAAAAACAATAATTCAAGATTGGGTAACTTTAAAAGACGACCTAGTTCTCGACAGCGCCATACACTTCATGCCGTTAGCAGACGATTTTATTCTCATCATAGTGTCAAATACAAAATAAGAACTAGGTATACTGGCTACACAAGCTCTCAAAAAATGTATTCAATGAGCAGAAAAAAAGATTTAAAGAATTCAATAGAGAAAACATCATACTGCAGAAAAGAGACAAAACACTGGTCAATGGCTCCACCAGGATCCCGTATGGAAAATACAACATCAAACAAGAACAGAAATTCAAGCTCTTGGGAGTTATCATTGATGACTATTTACAGTGAAATGCTACATCAAATACATGACATATAATGGATCCTACATAAGTTTCACTGTACCCTAGTAAGTGTATGCCTGCATTAATTGTATTGTTACGCTTTGTATACCTTGTTAATTATTCATCACGATCTCATATAGATATCACCCGATTAATCTGTATCTGTATTATTTGTATTATCTAAACAATGCACCATAGTATACGTGTTAATTCCCCAAATGCAAAATCTCATATGATCTCCAAGCTCGATGTAAAACTCATATAAATTTACCATATCAACGAAGGTTTTTTCAAAGACAAATGTATAATTGCTAATTTTACAACAACTCAACAATTTTAGTATATCAGAGTGAACGACAGGGTAAACGCCGACGACAGTGCTGACGTAAAATGTCCTCAGTGTTAGACGGACCAAGGGCTAGAGTCCCCTTGCTGTCAAGTGAACCGTGGAAGCATTTCGTGGTTTTCCTCCCCATGTAACGCAAATACCTGTAAGTTCCATCAAAAAGTCCTCCGCGAAGGCAAATTTCTCCCAATACTTGCTCCAACAGTTCCCTTGTTTTCTGAATTGAGTTCAAAATTACAAGGCTACGGAGTTGAACATTAATCTAAACCCAAATAATTGGGTTGACTGTTCAACGACCGTTATACCTACCTATCTATCTATCTATCTCTCTCTCTCTCTCTCTCTCTATATATATATATATATATATATATATATATATGTATATATATATATATATATATATATATATATATATATATATATATATATATATATATATATATATATATATATATATATATATGTATATATATATATATATATATATATATATATATATATGTATATATATATATATATATATGTATATGTATATGTATATATATATATATATATATATATATATATATATATATATATATATATATATATATATATATATATATATATATATATATATATACATATATATATATATATATATATATATATATATATATATATATATATATATATATATATGTATATATATATATATATATATATATATATATATATATATATATATATATATATATATATATATATATATATATATAGCTGTTCGTGTTATATATAGTATCGCACATCAAAGGTCAAAATTACGTGGAATTTTACCATAGTCGTTAAGAGATTGAGCCCTAAAAAGGGAGCTAAGTGCTTGACCATGACTGGGTAATGATAATGACGCTGTTGATAGTGGCGATAACACATGGTAGTCAAGTTTTACCACAATCAGACAATTTTTACGATGAAGTGGGACTTAAATAAGCAACTCTTTTTTTAAAATTTCAATTACTGATAACTTTACGTAATTCATGTTCATAGAAACCCCTTACAGCTGTCGACAAATAAACAAATACGTGATTTTAGACATTTTACAAAGTACCAATTTGATGACGTGATGACGACAATTTGACCTAGCAAGCTAGACAACGTAGGTTTTACTTGTGCTTGCGTGACGTGAGAAGCAAAGATAAATTATTGAAAGACACACAATAAATTTGAAATGAAGCCTGTTATTTAATTAAGTAGAGCTGTTAGTCAGCAAAAAGTAATGATGTTATCTTTTAAATGATTAAATCTGCTGTTTCTACTTTAACGATGCGACCCAATTTAGGGTTTACGACTACTAATGTTCAACTCCGTAGCCTTGTAATCCTGAACCCACTCCAGAAGAAGAGGAAAATCCTGGACTGGATCAAGTATCGCAGGAAATTTGCCTTCGTGGAGGACTTTCTGATGGAACTAACCCGCATTTTGTTACATGGAGGGGAAAACCTCGCAAGGTTAGCCTAATGGCAAGGAGACTCTGACCCATGATCCATCTACCACTGAGGATATTTTACGTCAACACTGTAGTTGGTGCAAGCCGGGTGCGGAATTAATATCGCCCAGCCGTCGCTGAACCCGGTTTACCTCATTGGAAGGAGAACGCTCTATTCCTAATATTAACGAGTCTGGGGACATGAGAGAGACACAAAAAATCATCTTTTTATGCTTATAAATTACACTATGTTCTTATTATACAATCACAGTCAACTATCTGCTGGAATACAACATTAGTATGAAAAATTTCTAAGTGAATAGTCTAATCAAACTGAACCTTGAAATAACTGAACTCAAACCTTACAATAGTTTAACCACAGTTTGACTAATGTTTTTATTGGATATAGAGAATTGAAGAGAAATATTTCGTCCATTACATTTTTTGAATTTTATATAGTATTAATGTTCATTTACAAAAAAGATTTAATAATATTGTTCGTTTATTTCAGCAATCAAAGCCATTAACCCTGCTACTGCATTTGACTACTCTCATTACAATCGAAGACGAGAAAAGATTTCGCATAACAATAATAATGTACCTCAAACTTGTGATATTAATAATGGTGGCTGTGAACAAATATGCAACTCATCCAGTGGTTTTCCTGTCTGTTCCTGTAGAAATGGATTTAGACCTGAGAGAGGGGGAAAATGCCAGGGTAAAAATATATTTATTATCTTCATTTTGATAAGATATATGGTGCTATTACGTTAATGACAAACTGCAGTAAAAGCTCGATATAACGAGTACGGTATTCCGGGTGTGACAAGGAATTCCGGATTTTTCCTATCATTCTTTCGGGTCAGAAAACTAGAAGCAATGTGTGTGATTTTTCAACAAAAATAGCGAGTATTGTATCATATCTCGAGATCATTGGTTTGCGGAATTCCGCGAGTCAACATCTTTTAATCCGACGAAATTGTTCATCAAGATGTCACGATGTTTGCATATATGAACACGTGGTTCTTCTATCAATTTTATTATTTTTGTTTGGCTAATTTTAGCCGTTTTGAATATTTGGAATATCACGATTCTTATTCATGCGATTTTAATATCAAACATCGATTTTTGTATTTACTTGATTAAGAAGTTAGACGCTACGATTCGCATTCACTTAATTTAAAAATCGTACATCACGATTTTTGTAACTGTTTCGAATAATTGTAACTGTTTCGAGTAATGTTTTATAATAGAAAAATTATTTTATATTAACAACTGTAAAAAAAATGATATAATTTCAGATATCGATGAGTGTCAATTTCCTCATCTGAATCAATGCAATCAAAAGTGTATCAATACTCCTGGAAGTTACTCGTGTTCATGTGAATCTGGTTATATACTCAAAAATAGTTATGAATGCGAAGGTAACAAAGGCGTTTATTTTTTTATTTACTCTCATAATAAATAATTTTTTTATCTATATTATATTTTACTTCAGAATTGAATATGATTATATTTCTAAAAAAATTATCTATTCAACAGCTAATCTTTTTTTTTCTAAGAAACTTGACTCAAAGTATAAACAAGAAATCATATTTTGAATATTGATTTCGTTTGTAACGATGAATATTGAAGATGAACAATTATGGAGCAGTTTATCAAATAATCTCTCTCCATTTTCTACTTGTATAATGTACTATTTTTTCAGGTGCACGTTAAGCTTTTGTTTTATTTTTTTCATTCAATATAATGCTTCGTAAGTATATGGTTTTGTTAAAATAATTATTAAAATTTTGACTTTAGTAAATTGTTATTTCTTGCAATCGTGGACGAAAAATTCTAAGTTTTTAATATAATAAACTAACTTTGATAGGTACGCTAAATTTTCCGGAAGAAAAGAAAAGACGAACTTACTCAGTGCCATAAGAATATTTAGTGAAAAGTTGCGTCAGAATGACTAAACGCGCATTAAGAAACCGATTAGTTATTTGTGCTTAGAAGAAGAATTCGAAGGCAAACTGCATTGGCCAGGTTACGAAATGGCAACATCAATAAATATTTGAAATTTTTCGACATTTAAAACACCTCATTCCTGCCCTGCTTTTTCCTGCTCATGCCCCACTAAAAAAATCTCAAGAATTTATTAAAAAGAAATCTTGCGAGAATCTTAAGTTATTTAGCCCACTTATTCTTAAGATTTCTTAAAAATATTGTCTGAAGAAAATCTTAAGAAAATAATCTTAGGAAAATCTTCAGAATATAATCTTAAAAATTTTTTAAGATTTAGGTTTACATGGGCCAAATAACTTAAGATTTTCTTAAGAATATTGTCTGAAGAAAATCTTAAGAAAATAATCTTAAGAAAATCTTCAGAATATAATCTTAATAAAATCTTCAGAAAATAATCTTAAGAATTTCTTAAGATTTAAGATTATGTGGGCCAAATAACTTAAGATATTCTTAAGAATATAATCTGAAGAAAATCTTAAGAATATAATCTGAAGATTTTTTTAAGATTTAAGGTTTATGTGGGACAAATAACTTGAGATATTCAACATATGTCTTTTCTTTTAGAAAATATACATTAGACATTCTAGAGAATATATATCTTCGATATCTTAATTTTTTTCTAAACATTTTCTTCAATATGTTAGCTGAAAGTATATTTAAGAAATTCTATAAAATTTTTTTTACCTATATATATATATATATATATATATATATATATATATATATATATATATATATATATATATATATATATATATATATATATATATATATATATATATATATATATATATATATATATATATATATATATATATATATATATATATATATATATATATATATATATATATATATATATATATATATGTATTAGAAAATGAACAAGTTTATTATTTCATTTAAAAGCTTAATGAACATTTGTGTATTCAAAATCTATTACCCGAATTAATTTTTAAAACAATAAGTCTCATATTCCAGATGACGATGCAATTAATAAAATACTTTGACTGATATACTTAAATAATTATTTTCAGTAAAGGCATATTATTCAAAAAACCTCTTGGAAAAAGAAAACTATTGGCTATAAATGCACTTTTTTTTATAAACTTTAATTTAATTCGGGTTTAAATAGACTGAATGACCATCCTACATTTAAACAAAGTAGTAGAGTATGAGTTGAAAGTATAACATGTCAGTTCAAAAAATTATGTTAACTATGAGACAAGTACGATACATAAATTGTTATCTTGAGTTTATTTTGTACATAAAATTTTCATTTCCACTTTGTCTTTTCCTATCACCCTTGTCACATTCCGTTATTAAGATGAAAATGTGTTTTTAGGGAAATACATTTTTCTGCTTTTTAAGTGAGCAATATTATACTAAAATGATTAAATCGAAGACATTTTTATTTATTTCTTGTATCAATACAGGAAAGCTAAAAACAAACATCGTTTACTTCATAAAGCAACATAATTGCAACTATCAGCTAAGTTTTTTCTTCCTAATAAAAGAAATCCTGCCAAAAATGCGTATTTTATTGACCACATATTGAAGGTAGGGCATATGGGTCTTAGCCCAGCCAAGCGACGTCATACTCCCCTATTTCCCTTCTTGACTCTTTACCATTAAAATCTGCATTCACTCCTATCAAATAACGTCAAAAGGTATTGCACATTTCCTCTTCTTCTTGCATATACTCGTTACGTTTAAGTTTTTTAAGTTTAAGTTTTTCTGTCGTAGAGATTTCTGCTTTCCTTAAAGTACAGAGCTATATAATTTAGTCTAAAAATTTCAAGTAAAAGCAATCTACTGTATATATTTAGTTAAATCAAACTCGTTGTGCAAGAAGAAAGAAAAGGAAGTAAATGTGCATATTTCATTCTAGTCTTTTTATGGTTATTTTAACGTTAAATATATATAAGGACTGTAACGACTTTTATATAACCACTTTTACTGTAATATAATAAGTTTGAATTGATTAGGTGGGTGAGCCATGAGATCTGAGAGTGTAAATTGTTTGTTTGTTGAAGTGAACGTTGTGTACAGGTATTTATTCATCATATTGATATTAAATAAGAAAAATTTGAATGCAGACTGTTCTGATTTTTTTTAGAATCCATGTCAAAACTGAAGAAAAAAAATTTACATCTTAGAAATGACATTACTTGGCACTTAAAAACGTGAAATAAATCTGACGAGAAAGGGTGGGGGGGGGCAGGAGGTCTCAGCCCAGTCATGCTATGTCATTTGGCCCCGCTCCTAGAAAGCTATAAAACAATAAAATTTATCGAAAAAAGTTAATATTTATGCTCGTTAATATGTTAAACAGTGAGACACTACCCCGATTAGCTTCGCTCATCAACACCCTCAGTTGCTACAATCATTTTTTTTCTACGATAAACTGATTTTAACAGCTAACCCCGTAAACTGCATAACATATTTATTTAAATACTGTAAAAAACAAACTGAGCATAATAATATCTGAACGTAATAACGACTATTTCATGTAAGACTAAAATTTTTTGATTGATTAATATACATGCGAAGAGCAATTTTAATGTTTATGTATTTGATTTTTGTTCATTTCCAAAAATCATTTTAATGTAGATTTTGTATATTTTAGAAATCAAAGCCAATAAACGTAAGTCTATATTTCACGTTCCTCGTTACAATTACAAGGAAGAACGAGGAGACATTGCAAACAAAACTATTAAACCAGAACCGTCTTGTGATATTAATAATGGAGGCTGCGAACAAATATGCAACTCATCCAGTGGTTTTCCTGTTTGTTCCTGTAAAGAAGGCTATAGGCGTTTACAAGATGGAAAATGCATGGGTAAAATTCTATTTATTTTTATCACATATATAATGTTTGAATATATTTGTGTGCGAAGTAGTTTTTATAATGAAAGTGAAACAACTGAAAGAGTTGATAAGAACTTCATTTTTTAATTGGCGAGTGGAATGTAATTTCTATTTCTGTCATGCCTAAAATTAAAAATGCTGGGTGCACCGCTTTCGTAAAACGTGGAGAAATTTTAGGTGCAAATAAAACTCTATTTTACCACGGTTCTTTAGTTTATAACCATAGCTGAACAGCTGACCCAACCTTGGGTTTACGACTACTAATACTAATACTAGACTACTAATACTAGAAATATTTATAACCAGCGTTGAACAGCCGATCCAATTCTGAATTTACGACTATCAAACGTTCAACTCCGCAGCCTTGTAATTTTGAGCCCACTCCAGAAAACAAGGAAACTTCTGGATCAAGTATTGGGAGAAATTTCCCTTCATGAAGGACTTTTTGATGGAACTAACCCGCCTTTGCCTTAGATGGAGAGGAAAAAGCATGAAAACTTATCATGGTTATCTTGACGGTAAGGGAACTCTAACCCATAATCCATCTGCCACTAAAGATATTTTAGGTCATCACTGTGGTCGGTGTGAGTCGGGTGTGGAATTCGTATCGACCAGCCATCCCTGTGATTCAAATGCGGTTCACCTCATTGGAAAGCGAACGCTTTATTTCCTGAGTCACCAAGACTCGTTGTACTTTAGTTATCACTAGAAAACGGATTCTTTAATAAAAGTATTTACTTTTCAGGGATAGATGAATATCAAGAGCAAAAATATCATTGCAACCATAGTTGCATGAATGCACCAGGAAGTTATAAAAGTGAATGCCATCATGGATATGTCGCAAAAAGCGAATTAATTTTAAGAGAGCATAAAGATCTATGCGAGATGTTCCATAAAGACCGCCTTTAACCTTTTTTGGGCCGAGATCACATATACACGATCACATGATTCTCTCTTCACGGCCTACGGTATCATATATGAAATGAGCATTTCTGATACCAGAGGACGTGATCTTGTTAAGATAGCTATTTTTTGTTCCATAACAAAAATATTTCGAAGTGTTGGCTAGCTGTTATTTACCTTTTCATATTATTGTGATAGAGTTTCAGAAATTAACAACTATGCATTATGTGCCTTTAGATTTTTTTCATACTTAATCCTGATTTATCTACGACAATGCTAATTTATTCATAGAGTAAGATAAAACAAGACAAAAGTTTAGTCTTTATTTTAGCAATTTGTTTTAAATATTTGTTTAATAACAATTTTAAAAATAATATTCTCCCCAAATATTTTTTCATAATAAATGTGTATATTATGAGTTTTCAAATTTATATTAATAACATTGGTCAGTTTCGCATAAGCAATTGTATATATTTTGTATCAAAAATTGCTTTGTTTCCAATTTTTTCTTGTTTTAATGTATAAATATTAGTTTAACTGTATTTTACGCAGAATCACATTTAAAATAGTTTTGAAAACTAATTATAAAAAGAGAAAAACAATTTCTCGCATTTTTAGTCAGAAGTATTTGTTATTTTCTTTTGTAAACACATTTTTCGCTTTTGAATTCAAACATGCACAATGAGCACAATTTTTATATAATTTTTTAGAATCCTTGTAAAAAAAAAAAAAAAAAGATCTTAACAATTATTTAAATACGAAATAGCGAAATCTAACCAACCTTTACGGAGGTTGCTAAGAACACAGGAGGTATTATCTAAATCTAACTATCCCGTCTAGAAGAACGGAAGTACTTTGTTTACAAACCGTCTTTAACCCCAAATAAAAGTCATAATCCTTCAGCTATAACTTAAATTTAAAATATTTTAATTCCTTCTTTGTTGTTATTATTAATTTCAACAGTGATTTTTCCATAGTTTGAAAACCTTTTTGATAAAAACTGTAAAAAAATTATATAATTTCAGATATCGATGAGTGTCAATTTCCTCATCTGAACCAATGCAGTCAAAAGTGCATCAATACTCCTGGAAGTTACTCGTGTTTATGTGAATCTGGTTATATTCTCAGCAATCGTTATGAATGCGAAGGTAACAAAAGCGTTTCTTTTTTATTCACTCTTATAATAAATCATTTTTTTTATCTATATTCTTTTTCTTCTGAAGAAATTTAACTCTGAGTATGAACAATAACTCAAAATTCAATTTTTTTTGTAACAGTAAATATCGAAGATGAATAGCTAAGGATCAGCTTACCAATTAATCTCTTTCAATTTTCTATTTGAAAAACAAAATTCTATTTCTTAGAAGTCCACTTAAATATTTTGGTTAATTTGTTTTCATTAAATACAATGCTTCGTAACTATATAGTTTTGATATAATTCATTAAAATGTTAACTTTTGTGAATTATTATTGCTTGCAACGTAGAAAATCTTTTTAGCTTTTTGATAAATTCACAAAAAGACAAAATAAAACGAAAAGAAAAGAAAGAAAAAAACGAACCACGAAAATATTTGGTGGTAAGCTGTGTCAGTATGACAAAACTCACAGAGAGAGAAAGACCAATTAGTTATTTTCGCTTAAAAGAAGGATAGAAGCCAATGCATTGACTAAATATTTTCTTTCGTGTGAAAGGAAATTAACCATTGCTGCATGTATGGTATCAAATTTGAATCGTCCTACAGTTCGACGAAGATTTGTGTTGGGCAATTAGAATAAAAAGCAGAGCCACAGATAAACCACTTACGGCATCTAAGTTTTTAGAAAAACATATATTTATCAGGCAAACAACTAAGAGGAGATTGAGATTGGCTTTATTGTTTGGAAAAAAATAAAATAAGATAAAATTTAGTCTCTTTTATTCATAACTCACTAGTAAGACACAGTTTTTTTTTCTTGAATGTTTGTTAATAACCATTTACAGAATAATATTTTCCGCAAGTATTTGTTGTAAACATTGGGCATAGTAGGAATTTTCAAAATTATATTGAGGACGTTGGTTAGTTTCCTACAAACATTTGTATATACTTTGTGCATATATTTGCTCTGCTTGCAATTTTTTTTATACTTTAATGTATAAAGAAATATTTCAGTGTATTTTACATCAAATCATATTTAAAGTAGTTTTCAAAAATAATTACAAAAAAAAAGAAAAATAATTCGTGACATTTTCAGTCGGAATTGTTTTTCATTTAGTTTTCTAAATAGATTCTTAACTTTTGCACTTACATACTTAATATAGATTTTTAGAATACTTGGGTAAATAGTAATAAATAAATAAATGAAAAAGAACTCAACAGTAATTATTTAAATGCGAAATAACAAACTCTGACCAATCTTCAATAAGGTTGGGGAGAGCAGAGGAAGAATTAAAATGATCAAAACCTAGTTTTTTTGACTAGAAGAACTGAAAAGCTTCCCTTAGAAGCCGCCTTTAACCTCAAATAAAAATCGATATTTTTCAGTTCTAGCTTAAATTTAGATTAATTCCTCCGTTGTTGCTATTATTAATTTTAGTTGTGATTTTTCAGTGTTTGTATTTCTTTTTTTCTGTTGCATAACAATTTGTGATTCCTAATGCGCAATGATTATGTGTCACTGACTCTAATATTAAAAGCGGGCACGCTGTAGAGGTTTAGAATTTTTGCCCCAGATCAAAACTTTTATTGAGAATATGCGTAATATATTTTACTGCTTCGTACAATATTTTATGATTATTTTATATTAACCAGTGTAAAAAGTAAAATGTTTTCAGATATCAATGAGTGTCGATTCCCTCTTTTGAAGCAATGCAAACAAAAGTGTATCAATATAATAATTTGTGATCTCTAATGAGCAATGATTCTAAATATATATAATTAAAGCAGTTCTACTTTATAGATTTGAAACATTTGAGCCAGATAATTGCGCCAATAGGTGCAAAATCTTTTACAGTTTCGAGTAATGTTTCATGCTTGAAAAATTATTTTATATTAACAATTGTAAAAAAATGATATAATTTCAGATATTGATGAGTGTCAATTTCCTCATCTGAACCAATGCAATCAGAAATGTTTCAATACTCCTGGAAGTTACTCGTGTTCATGTAAATCTGGTTATATTCTCAAAAATCGCTATGAATGCGAAGGTAACAAAGACATTTATTTTCTAATTTACACTCATAATAAATCATTTTTTATTTACATTATATTTTACTTCTTTACGGAGTATGATTATGTTAATAAAAATATTATTCTACAACTTATTTTTCTTTTTTTTTTAATCAACTTAACTCAAAGTATGAACAATAAATCAAAATTCTTATATTGTTTTTTTTTGTAACAGAAATTATTGAAGATGAACAGTTATTGTGCATTATATTTATCTTTCAATAATCTGAATAATAATCTCTTTCAATTTTCTATTTCAATAATCTCTTTCAATTTTCTATTTGAAAATGTCTTATTTACTAGAAGTGCAGCCAAAACTTTTGATTTTGGTTTATTTGTTTTCTTTAAATTTAATTCTTCATAAATATATAGTTTTAGTATAATTCATCTAAATGTTAACCTGTGTAAATTGTAATTTCTTACAAATGTAGACAAAAAAATATCTCTAGTCTTTCGTTTAGGGGAGATGGTAGGGCATATTTCAATGATGCTAAAACTGAATTTTTACGAAGTACTTTATGATATCTCTTTGAAATTTCTCGGGGATATTTGAAATAATATCAGCTGCATGCTGTGATAAGTTTTAAGCGTTAACAAGAAAACTTTTTAAGTTTTAAAAGAGTTTTGCTCAAGAAATATGAAATTTTTAAGTTAGAAGTTCTCACTTAAGTCAAGAGCTCACAGTTTATTATTCTTTTACAAACATTTATGTCAAAGATGTGTATAAACAGTTATCACAGTGTATGTGCAAATATACTGTGATGAAAAAAAACTGAAGCAATATCTTGTTTAGATATTGCTTCACTGACTCACCTTAAATTCGCAATATCAGAAATAAATAAATAAATAAAATAAAAAATAAAGAACAGACAAATTTATTTAGGCTATAATATTTAGTGATGAATAGCGACGGAATGACTAAACCTTTTGCATACAAAGATTAGAAATTACTCTACTATTTATTCTGGTGGCCAAGGACTAAACACGCAGGAAGAAGCACAGGGATTTGTGTTTGGAATATAATTATGAATACCAATGCCACAAATAAATATTTTCTCTGATGAAGCAGATTTTAGAAATATATGAGTCGCTCAGAAGCCAATACGGTTAAGTCCAGAACACAAAAATTGAAAAAATTAATGTTTTTTGATACATCTATATTATATAAAACGCTAACACGTACGTATGTGTCAATAAAACCGATGATATTTCTTCTCTCGCGTTGGCAACAGTTTTCATTTTTAATTGATAGACTTCGGCGCGCAAGAGCACGTAGTGAGCATCATATGGCTAATCCATGTTGTATAAAACGCTAATACGTTTTAATTGATAGGCTTCGGCGCGCAAGAGCACGCAGTGAGCATATCATATGTCTAATCGGGTGAATTCTCACCGAATTATCAAAAAAATATCTTCATCGAGGCCGATGCTTTACATCCAGCTTTCAGTACTATTTCATATTGTTTTACAACACATGTTTACCCTCTGGTGGGAAAGACTTTAAAACAAAACTTACAAAAGTTACTTTTCTCAACAACTGAAATTTAGAATAGTGTGATTAAGAAAAATATGTGAACTGTTGGCAATTTCAAATTAATATTGAAATGCACAGGTTTAGAATTTTCTACAGTTAAAGTTTTCGGAACTTCAGTGTTCAAAAAAGTATACAAAAGCTAGACGTTAAGAAAGTATCCAATGTGCGAGCAAAGCGAGCATCGGATTGCGAAGCAATCAGAAATGAACTGCGAAAGCAGTTCCGGGGGTTGGCGAGCGCCAGCGAGCAGGGGGCGAAGCCTCCTAGTTAGTTTTTAAAATTCTTGGTTTATTAATTTAATTAGAAAAGTGTATACGTCTTTTTTCGAGGTGTAAACTCTGCAAAAAAACAAGATATGTATAGGATCTGTAAATAAAAGCGTAAGTATTTATTGAAATAATGACAGCATCTTAAAAATTTTAGGACTTATAACTTTTGGCAGCTGAAAAAGATAAGAAATATATATAGTCTACTAGTATAAACGAACTTTTATTTTTCACAATCATCACTAGATACAGTGACTAATAGAAAATAAACTGTTGGATTATTTCAAAAATTGTTTTTTACTTCAAAACTAGAGAGGCACTTTTCTTTGTTTTAGGAAATGAAAATAAAATAAAATAAAAAAAAAACTAAAAATACCACATTTTGAAAAAATACTACGAAAAATACCATACACCTTTTTTTTGGTGAAGAAATACCACCGTAGTATCAAAAATACTATGTCTGGCAACCCTGAATTACTATGAATTTCTTGTTTTTATTAGTGTTACCAACAAATATCGAAAGAGGAAGAATAATTTAATTTTTATTTCAAACTTTATGTAAAAAAATATTGATAAAATGTGAACTTATTCACAATGGCTTCTGAAATTACTATGCAATATATTCAGAAGCTATTAAAAAAAGGGCTGTCTGAAATAGAAAAAGTAACCAACGAGTAAATCCTTTAATAACTAAGAAGATTATTATTTATTTCATCAAAATTTCCAAAAACTAGAAAATATCAAAAAATGGACTTAACCGCATTGGCTTCTGAGCGGCTCATATGCGTGTGGATGGAAACTGACCATTGCCGCATGTATGGTATCAGTTTGCATTGGTTTGACAAAGATTTGTGTTGAACATCGGTATTGTGCCTGCGTTAGCAAAGTAGAGCCACAAATTATCGCTTGCCACCTCACAGCTTTTAAAAAAGCATGTATTCAACTGGAGTTCAACTAAGAAGTAATTCCAGAAGCATGTGAACTTTGGTTTATTTATAGAATAGATAAAAAAAATAAAAGTTTTATACTTAATTTTATTACTTTCTATCAAAATATAGACTTTTTTTAAAATGTTTGTTTATAAACCATTCGCACAATAATATTTTCCACAAGTATTTTCTTATGAACATTGGGTATTTTAGGAATTTTCAAAAATATATTTATAAAGTTGATTAGTTTCATACAAATGTATATACTTTATGCAAAGATTTGCTATGTTTGCAGTTTTTTTTAATATTTTAATGTATAAGGAATATTTAAGTGTATTTTTAACCAAATCATATTTAAACTTGTTTTGAAAAGTAATTATGAAAAAAAGAAAAATAATTCCTGACATTTTTAGTCAGAATTATTTTTCATTTTGTTTTCTAACCAGATTTCTTACTTCTGTAATTATACATGCATAATACACATAATTAATATAAATTTTTAGAATCCGTGTGTAAAGAACAAAAAAGAAATGAATAAAAAAGAACTCAATAATAATTATTTAAATGTGAAATAACAAACTCTAACCAATCTTTATTGAACTTAAAAAGGGCAGAGAGGAATTAAAATCATCCTCATCCTATTTTGTCCCGGAGTACAGAAATACTTCCTTTAGCAACTGCCTTTAACTTCGAATAAAAAATCATTATAATTCAGGTCTAGCATACATTTAGATTAATTCCTTTTTTGTTGCCATTTTTGATTTCAATTGCGAATTTTCAAAGTTCGAAGACTGTTTTTTTGTCGCGTAAATAATAATTTGTGACTTCTAATGAGTAATGATTCTAAATATATATAATTAAAGCGGCCATACTGTATATATTTGAAACATTAGAGCCAGAAAATTGCGCCAATAGGTGCGAAAAAGTTTTTACTCTTTCGAGTAGTATTTTAGAATTAAAAATTTTTTTTATATTAACTACTGTAAAAAAAATGATATAATTTCAGATATTGATGAGTGTCAATTTCCTTATCTGAATCAATGCAATCACAAGTGTATCAATACTCCTGGAGGTTACTCGTGCTCATGTAAATCAGGTTATATTCTCAAAAATAGTTATGAATGCGAAGGTAACAAATGCGTTTATTTTTTATTCACTCTCATAATAAATAATTTTTTATCTATATTATATTTTACTTCAGAATTGAATATGATTATATTATAAAAAAATTATCTATTCAACAGTATCTCTTATTTTCCTAAAAACTTAACTCAAAGTATTAACAAGAAATCAATTTCCGAATATTGATTTCGTTTGTAACGGTAAGTATTGAAGATGAGCAATTATGGAGCAGTTTACCAATTAATCTCTCTCCATTTTCTACTTAAATAATGTACGATTTTTTCAAGTGCACGTTAAGCTTTTGGTTTATTTTTTTCATTCAATATAATACTTCGTAAGTATATGGTTTTGTTATAATCATTAAAATTTCGACTTTAGTAAATTATTTCTTACAATCGTGGACAGAAAATTCTAACTTCTTATTATGTGGGTAATATAATCATGCCAACCTTCATCTATCAAAAGGTACCGAGTGATTGAATCAAGTTAGCATGTCTTATATACTAGTGAATTGATGTTTAATTTTCGTAGTGGTAGTTACGCCACAATACTCCCCCACAAGAATTTTATCAGGGATACAATTCGATGAACGGATACCACTAGTTGCTGTACTTGTGAAAGACCGGGAGAGCTGGAATTAAGGTCACCGGGTTTTTGAGTGCTGAAATGTGATAGATGAATTAACTTCACAGTCGTAGTCGTTCCTATGTTGCCTTTAGCAGTCGAGTGTGTGCAGGCAGACGCTGTGTTTAATCGACACGAGACAGAGTAGCAACAGCGTGCGGAGGTGGATAATGTTACAGTCACAAGTAGCAAGTCAACTGTCCAATGTGAACAATCCATCGAAGTAGGCGTGTTCATATCGTAATGGGAGTTTTTTTTGTCAAGGTGGGCATGTTCATACACGTCCGAAGGTCACCAATGTGGGGGTGATGATCGCAGTTCTTATAATGTCTTCCTTGCGCATGAGCACTTGATGATAAGCTGGGCGGAGATCAAACGTTGTGAAGACAGTTTTTCCATGTAAATTGGTAGAAAAATCGTTTAAATGATGAATGGGATACTTGTCAGGAAGTGTATTGGCATTTAACGCACGGTAGTCTTCACATGGTCGCCAAGAACCATCCGGTTTTTTAACCATGTGCAATGGGCTTGACCAGCAACTTTCGGATGGGCTACATATCCCTTGGTGTACTAGAGGTATTTAAATTCTGCTTTTGCCGCTTCCAATTTATCAGCAGATAGTCTTCTCGCTTTTGCAACCACTGGTCGACCCTTTGTTTCGATGACATGACGGACATTATGAGGTATAGCCTTTTTTCTGGTTTTCCCTCCTCAAAAATGTCTTGGTATTCACTAATTAAAGAATAAAATTCGGCAGACGTTTTTAACACAGTTATTTTAGGCGTTGATTCATAAGAAATTTTTCCGCGAAATGTAACATTAGTTAGCTTATCAATTAACGATTTGGATTTTAGATCCACTAAAATGTCATAATGTAATAAAAAATCAGCTCCAAGAATGGGTCGTGATACATCAGCAATAGTAAACGTCCAGGGAAAGATGCGACGCAGTCCAATATCAAGATCCAATTTTCGTGTTCCATAAACCGGAATTTGAAAACCATTAGCAGCAACGAGTTTCATGATGGACGGAGTCTTATTGCGTTCATTCTGAGAAGGTGGCAAAATGGAAATATCAGCGACAGTGTCTACTAATAATTTAAGACCTAATGCCCTATCAATAACTATAAGGCGACAATTTGCATGGCCGTTGGCGTTCGCCGACAGTAACGCATGGCCGTCCAGTTTTCCTCCTTGAAACTGCATGGTTGGATACATTTGTTAGCTCTTTCACGAAAACGATAATGGTACCAGCAAAGTCTATTTTTGCTTGAGGAGCGATTACTGTGTTTATTCATATTTTTACCAGGGCTTCGACCTCTCGGAAACGCAACACTTTATCATACCCTCCAACTTATGAGGATTTTGAAAATAATTCTTTCTAGTGGTAGCGAACCAAAGTAGAAATTTTTAAAGCAAATGGATCTCTCATAAAACTTTTATCAGAACTTAAGAATTCTAGCCATATGGCCTACACTTTTATAAGTAATAGTGGACAAGTTACGCTAAAATTAATTTTTTTTAAATATTAAGACATTAATTTTGCTACCGTCTGAAAAGAAGATTTCTGAAACTACGGAAATTCCGTAGCAGTTGGAGGGTATGCTTTATCAATTTTTTTAAATTTAATTCACACACTTGAGCTTGCAGCGATTCGACAGTATTTGGATAATCGCCATCGTTTGGTACTTTTTGTTTCGTTTCTGAACTAGCAGAGAAGATTTTATTTGAAAAAGTAACATCATCAATCTTATCCGACATTATAGCTAATTTATTAAGAGGATCTGATGAAGTACTTAAAATAGCTTGCATTTGTGTGGGAAATCTTTGAAGCCATAATGATTTTAGCAATGCGTCGCCAACACTATCACCAGCCAAATCTTGCATTTGTCGCATCAAATGCAGACGGTCGTCTATTACCTAATCCGATATCTTGCAAGAGTTTTTTTAAACGACGTTCTTCAGAAATACTGAATATTTTAATTAATCTTTGCTTTAAAGAATCATACATGTTCGTAACTGGAGGTAAAGTGATAAACCAGCCCCACGAATCACTGGCCTGCGATAAAATGTCCGTCTCGATTGAAGCGATGATCGTATGATATTTTGTGCTATCTTGAGTAATTCCCGCAGTGATAAACTGAGATTCCACCTGTGAAAACTATATTGCAGGATTTTCTTTCGGAAATTGGGGAACTTTAACAGCTACACGCACTGCAGGCTCCGTTTTAGAATTGTTTCCATTTTCGCCATCCATCACGTCCGGTATCACCAGTTTAGCAGATATACAAGTCTATGTAATTGAAACTAATGCTTTAAGAAAATGAAATACGAATAGTAAAAACTTAACAACTTTAATTTAACATTTAACACGTAAATAACATTCGTGGAAATATTAAAACACAACTATTGACAAAGATCACTGACGTTATCTCAAGTAGAATACAAAAGCTAAACTGGCTCTCTTTGTTACAGAAAACTAAACTAAAAGTCTTTGTTCAGTTGCCAGATCACGAAAGTTCAAGGTTAGTACCGCCACAAATATAATAAACTAACTATGATAAGAACTCAAAATTTTCCGAAATAAAAAAAAAGACAAACTTACTTAGTGCCGTAAGAATATTTAGTGATAAGTTGCTTTCGAATGACTAAACACACATAAAGAAACCAATTAGTTATTTGTGCTTAGAAGCAGAATTCGAAGGCAAACTATTTTGGCCATGTTACGAAACAGCAACATCAACAAATGTTTGAAATTTTTCGACACTTAAAATACCTCGTTCCTGTCCTGATTCTCCTGCTCATATCCAGACAATGAAAAACTCTTCTTCAAAAATTGCGTACTAGAGTAAAAATGCGAAATCTTCCTAATAACGTTGCTGTAGCGTTTACTCACCAAACACGTGATTAGGCCCAACTATGTGATGTAAATCACATGGTTTGGCCTAATCCCGCCTTCTTTTTCTCAAGTTGCAAATATGCAATTTATAAAATATTTTGTCAATTTCATGTTAATAACAGCGAAATTTCATTTTTTGTTTATTTTAAACGCTCTAACTAGGCTGCCGTAAGAATTCATACAGTTCAGAAATCTATAATATTTGTATTGAATGCCCGCCGGATTCAGTGACTGATTCCAATGCAAAATCATCCATCGCAGATTGCCGTTGTCTTCCAGGATTTATCGGATCTCCCCCTCATAATATACCCTGCAGAGGTATGTATAGTGTCTTATACATTTTACCGTGAATGACCGAAATCAAGAGAATGTCGACCTTCACCGGTGAATGTCAACCATCGCATAATCGCTTTGTCGAAATATTTGTTATATCTGATTTGATATTAATTTATTCGTTGATATTATTATATTTATTAGATATTTTAATATCTGCTGAGGAACATCAGTGTTCGGAGTACTGATTATATGTATAACGGGCAGTAGCACTTACATTAAAAAATATCAGTGTATAGGGCATATCGGGCAAATGTATACCGGGCTGTGGCACCGAACCTTAAAAAAACATTGATGTAGGGCATACCTGGCAAATGTATACCTGGCTGTGACACTTAACTTGACTTAGTACAGATTTCGGACATTTACCAAAGCGACCATGTGATTCTCAACATTCACCGGTAGAAGTCAACAACCCCCAATTACGGTCATTCACAATAACATATATATGTGTAATGTCATATTCATAATATCTAATAAATTTATAATTTCTTAAATTCAGAATTTAATTCCAGTACTGCTTTTAAATAAACTACATTGAAATTTTCTTTAAGAAATAGGGTATTTTTCAGTTTTTTTCAACTGACGAAATATTCTTTTAACTCAGTTTGTTTACTAAAAAGTGCCTGGCGCGTGTATTTTTAAAGATTAATATTTTAAGGTTAAGGTAACAAAACTCTTTGAGGAAGTTGTTCGAGAAAGTCGGGTTTAATTTACATAAAATTTAATTATTTTTTCTTTCACCGAAATTGGTTTAAAAATATTTGTGAACTGAATTAAATTTTTTTAAATGTTTCAGTTCACTATGAAATAAAACTGAGAATATTGGTAATTTAACCTTTTATTTACTAAATAAATCGATATAAATTGAATGACTAGAGTCTAAATGAGCGTGTTTTACGTAGTTGAGTTTTACTTTATTTTATTACAGCTTTATGATTTTAATCTGTTATTTTTAATTCCTTTATTCATTTTATAGTTATTGATTCTATCTTTAGTTATTTTTTTAATTTTTAAAATTTTAATCCAATTAAATTAGCCGGAAACTAACTTATAAAAAACAAAAATCTTTCTTTTTAAAACTCAAAAGTGTATAATTATTCAGTTTGTGATTGCATCTGAGACCTTATAATAGGATAACCTTATAATTCAGATTGATTTCCCGATGCAATGAGTCAGTAAATAAAATAAAATAAATGTTATAAAAAAGATATTATTTTATATTAATGCCGCAAATAAAAATTTGGAATTATGCATTCTTTATTTTTTTTAAAATCAAATTAAAGATTTACCTGACGCAATATATATTAATGTATCTATCAATATATCTATTATTATATCTACTAATATATTATTGATATAGCTCTTTTTTATTTTCCAGATATAAATGAATGCCTTATAAAAAATTTTGGTTGTTCACATTCTTGCATAAACACACCTGGTTCTGCCCTCTGTTCTTGTCCTCAGGGATTTGAACTGAAAGATGACAATAAGACATGTGTTGGTGATTCAGTCCTTCGCATCAATTTCCATCCCATCTTTCCTATTAATTTTTTTTTCTTTTTTTCGTCATATTCTAAGAGAATTTTAGGAATAACAATTAAAATTTAATGGTACAAAAAAATTTCAAATATTTAAAAAAAAAAGAAAAATCAGTAATATAGCATTAATTTACTTATTGGTTCAATTATAATAAGATTTGGAAAATATAACGAATTGTAGTCTATGTCCAACTATTATTAATCATAATAAATATTATCATAAATTATCATGAATTCTGTAATTCAATATATTATTTTATAATAATTGTAATAAAAATATTGTAATCATTCTGAGATTGAATATATTAATGAATTTTATTAATTGTTATGAATTATTATAAATTTAGTAAATGATATTTGAGTTACAATGGCTTTCATTAATTATTTTGAATTATATTGAATTCTATAATGAATTAAGTTTTAAAGAATTTTATTATGCATGACTAAACTGTGGATTTTAGATTTATAAATTTTGAACTTTTCCCTCTTTTCTTAAAATGATTTCAAATAAAATTTTCATGATTTGAGTTATAATTTGTGAAATATGGATATAAAAAAATCTTGCCCTATGCCTGATATTTTAATATCTAACAGATGATAAAATTTAAATATTTCAGGATTATGTCTTAAACTTTAACCCATTTAATTAAATTCATGTGAGAGTATAGAGCAGTCAAAAGTCTTCTTCATGTTAAACGACTAAATTTTTTGGATAATTGTTTGAATTTATTTTGGATTCCACTTTAATTTCCAATTTCCAACTCATTTTGGTTATTTTACATTAAAATTTAATTGCAATTAATTAATTAATTATTAATTAAAATAAATTATATTTATATATTATATATATATATATTAAATTATATATAATTATTAATTAAATTAAAATTAATTAATTATTTTAAATCATATTTTTTATATTAAAATATCACTTAGTTTAAAAATTCTGTACTATTTTTGCAGATATCGATGAATGCCAAATAAAAAATGGAGGTTGTCAAATGTTTTGCCATAATTCTGTCAGAAGTTTTCATTGCTCATGTTCAAGCGGATATACATTGGCTAAAGATAACTATTCTTGCATCGGTACTCATAAGTAAACTTTATTTGTAATTTTTAATTTTTACTATTGATATATTTTAATTTCTACAGTTTTCTGATCTCTGCTGGCTTTGCTCTCCACTCCCTTTGATTACAAAAAAAAAAGAATATTTTTATCAACTCGAAAATAATTTTTTTTAACTAATGATGAATAGAAGTAAATGGTGTTCCATATTCTTCCACATTCTTGTTTCCTGTAATTTTTAATTACAATTCAATTGCTTAATTTGATAATTCCATAAAATGAATAATGTCAATAAATGATTGGTTAATCTATTTCACGACATTTGTTGATATTTTGCTTAAATCTTCTTTTTTTTAATTTCAGTGATTCTTGATTAATAATTTGATTATCAGTCCTTCTAAGACTTTTACCCAAAGTTTTATAAAACTTTTACTTTTAGTGTCTATCTAACGAATGCTTCAATATTGAATTCAGAAATAGTGTAATGGAATTATTAATAACCCGAAATGCATCAATATAATTTTCTCATGGGTAGAAAAAATTTAAAATTGCAATGTACTTAAAAAAATACATTTGTATACTTTGTTGTAGAATCATTAAAAAAATTTTTTTTTACTGTTTTAAGCAAATTTTACTGACGTTGCTTCGAAGAATCTTACAGACATACTTAGTACATATCATCGATAGCGAACTTTGTTTATTAAAAATGCATACATGAAAAGTGCAAAACATGAAAAATATCACTTTAAAAAAATAAAAAGCAACAACTTTAGTACAACTGAGAATTTTAAATAAAAATCTCTACCATGATTTTTAAAAATTACTAGCTCTATCAAATTTCAATTCTCGAATTGTATTCAAGTCCTGAGTGGAAAGTCTTATCTAAATTTTTTCCCTGAAATTTCTTTAATTTTAAATTTTTTTTATTATTTAGTACTGTTTGAAATTTTTTTTACTAAACTTTCGAAATGGTAAGTTTTCAAACGTAAAATCAGTAAAAGAAAAATTAAAAATATTCTATGTTATACACCTTTCTACATTTGCTCGTCCCTTCTCTCTTTAAAATTTTATTTTGGCAGATAATGATGAATGCGCTGATGGTAATAATGGTGGCTGCAGTGACATTTGCAACAATTTTCCTGGAGGTCATTATTGTTCTTGCCGCAAAGGTTTTCGACTGGATATTGAGGGAAAAACATGCTTAGGTAAGAACTAATTCATGTTGTTTTACTCAAACTTTCCAAATATGATTAAAGTTGTATTTTTCAAAAAATTTGAATAAATGTTTAACACTAGATTGCCTAAGGAAGTCATTTTGATTGCTTTTAATTTCAATTAGAAAAACAATGATGCATGCAATGACACAATTTCTTAGGAGTTTGAACAGCATATAATTTTTTTATTGTAAATATTTGCTAAAAACTTGTTATATAACTGTAAATAATATAAGAAATATTAAAAATTAATTTTAAACAAACTTCTTTACACATTATTTATTATTTTACAATCCAGTCATATTGACTGCTTTTGGTCAATATAGGTATATTCTAAGTTTCGGTCTTTCTAAGAACAATATTTATAATAAATCTACAATGCGATCCGTTACTCTAAGCCAGTGTTCCCCAACCTTTTTATCACCGCGGACCTGTCAACGTTTGATAATTTTGTCACGGCCCACTGAGGGGGGGGGGGCATTGATTGTTTATATTTTAGATTATTTTGATTTTGTAATTTTAATTTCATTGTATTTAAACATACCTTTAAAATAAAATACAGTTACACCAAAAAATAAAGTATTTTAACATTTTAACTTACTTGGACGTTACATCAATGAGAACCCTGAGCTTGTTTCTTTGCAATAAGACGGCTCCATCTGGGGGTAATCGGAGACAATGACATCCGAAGTGTGTTGCTTATCTCCAGTTTATTCCGTTGCTTTGTTTTGGTTGCTGTTACTGCAGAAAATCCCGCTTCACACAGATAGGTTGTCGGAAATGGCAATAGGGATTTAAGTGCTGTGGTGGCAATCTCGGGGTATTCTGCCAAGACTTTAATCCAGAACACCGGCAGAGTTGTTGTTTCGAACGTAGTCTTAAGGCCGCCGTAATTTGCAATCTCCAACAGTTGATCTTCTTCTTGCATTGACAAGCTAGATTCACCTGATTTGTTGGCAAATGGGTCGCGGATCCATTCCTTACCAGTTCGTGGGTCTTTTGTGGTTGGGAAGTAGCGCTCGAACTCTTTTAAAAGCAAAAACAGGTGATCGTGAACCAACTGGGAGAATGAATCTTCAGGCTCTGTCTCGCCTAAAATACCCGCTAATGTCTGAAATATGTCGAAAATGCCTCTGTTCACGCGTCGTCCCCATAACTCCAGTTTTGCTTTAAAGGCAACTACTTTGTCAGCCAACTTGAAAACAGTTGTCATTTGCCCCTGAAGGCACAGATTGAGTTCATTCAGCAGGTTGAATATGTCACACAGGTAAGCCAGTTTGGTGACCCATACCTTGTCACTGAAATGTGCTGCCAGCGGTGACTTCTTTTCTAAGAGAAATCTTTGCAATGGCTCTCGCAATTCAAATACTCTGAGTAACGATTTTCCTCTGGATAACCATCTTATTTCTGTGTATAACAGAAGGCATCTGTACTCTGCGTCCATCTCCTCACAAAGCTGCTCAAACAGGCGCGAGTTAAGGGCGTGTGCTTTGATGTAGTTAATAACTTTTACGACATCAATCAATACGCTGTTAAATTCTGGTGACATTTTTCGGCTTGCTAGCACTTCCCTGTGAATGAGACAACGTGTAGCTTCACTTTCAGGTGCAACTTCCTTAATCCGAGCAGTTAAACCAGATAGACGTCTGTGCATATGCCTACACAAAAGGACCATTTTAGTTGTCTTGATATATAACCATCCAGCGACTTGAACAGTTCTGCTCCTGTGGTGTTGGTTGGCAAAGATAGTGCACGTAACAAATCCTCAGGCACATCTTCCTAATATAGATATCGCACATAAATAAGTAGTACTGCCTTGCTGTCAATACCTGTAGATTCGTCAACCTGGAATGCGTACCACGGTGATGCATTAATCCTCTCCAACAATTGCTTTTCAATGTCTTCGGCTATTTCCTCAATGCGTCTAGTCACAGTGCTAGCCGACAAAGGTACATGTGCTATCTTTTCCACAGCAGCTTCTCCTAGTATTTCACGGCAAATGTCTTTAGTGGCGGGCAAGATTAATTCTTCACCAATATTGAATGGCTTTTTAGCTTTAGCAATGCGGTTAGCCACCAAATATGATGCTCTTAGTGCACTCTCTTTTATTGATGTGGTGGCCATCATAAATTTTTTCTGTCCTTCGTGTTCCCGTTTTTTTCTTTCAAAATACTCCAGGGACTTGTCTTTTAATCCAGGGTGCTTGGCATTCAAGTGGCGAAGCACTTTTGAAGGTTTCATTGCGTCATTAGAGAGTTGATCGCCGCAAACTATACAGAGCGGTTTTGGTTTGTGTGAATCGCCTGTCCCGACAAAACCATACTTCAAGTAGGACTCATGGTATTGTCTGTTAAGAGTTGCATGTTTCTTCGATGTTGAAGGCTCTTCGGTTTCTTCACTGAGCCTTTTCTTTTTTCCAAGGAAACTTTCTAAGGACGTCTGTTTTGTATTCATGTTTGCTAACTTGTGAGTTAAATTTGCGCAGACATAATACACACGTACACCAAGCACTGTTAAACCTGAGAAAGTACCCGTGAACAGAGAGAGGAGTGATAGACACTTTCTTTTTACAAAAAATAAACAAATCCGCATAAAGCACACAAAACAGTAGAGAGGAATCATGGTCACGTGGTCTTTGGGCGACTAAATGGCAGACGAGCCAGCTTCTCTTTTATAGCCTTACTATACACTCTCGCTGTGTGAGGCGTCAGAATCGAGAGAGAAGACGAAGATCTTTATTAGTTCCAATGCAAATGTCGCGTCGCACTTTCGTTTTTTATTTATGATATTTACAGTTACGATGATTGTTTTTTTTTATTAAAACTAATTGAATGAGAAAATAGTTGCAGAAGATTTTATTTTTTTTTTACTTTTTAAAACATTAAAAAAATTATGTTACTACCTTCGGGGGCATATTTTTTTTAAATAAATAAAATTTTAATGGAACACAGATATTTTTAATTTGGGGTATAAGCCTAGGAATTTAAATTCAGTTTCAATGAAATGAGCGGACCGGTACCATTTGATCCACGGACCGGTACCGGTCCGCGGACCGGGGGTTGGGGACCACTGCTCTAAGCTGCTTGAATTCATCTAAGCACCTAACCTGCTATAGTTAAATTGATATAATCATAGTTGTCCGCAATAGGAAGCTAGCAGCTTTCTGATCTGACCGATGATTGGTTCATATTGTTTCGTGGGACAGTTTTTGTGTTCAGTTCTTTGTTTCTCTCACCCCCGCTCAGTCTTTAGTTCCGAGAAAAATCAACGACTTGGTCAACCGATACTTGTATGATGATCCAGTGATGAGGTTGGATGATGCTGCCTTTGCGTCTTCGAAAAGTGGTTATCTTTCTAAGGTTGAAGACAAAGGTGTTAAAAGGAAATAGAGAACGTTATGAATAATGTAAGAGTCTTATTATATGATTTTCGTTATTTTGGGCTGGTTTTAAATAGGGGCTCATAAAACCAAGGGAGGGTGATATGTACACCCAAACCCAACTAAGTAAGGTGGTCTACACGACATGTAACTTCAACGCGTGCATCAACTGAAACAGTTCTCCTAAAAGTAGCTCAGAATCTATGATTTCCAGATAACACTGATTTGTTTTGCCGATTTGTTTTGCCTGTGAAAAGTTAATAATCCAGAATAAGCATTGATTCGCTCAACAATTGACGTAGAATCTATACTACTTTTTAAAAAATTATTCCATTTTTTTCTGCTACCTTAAATCAACAAGCAGCATGGTAGTACTTTTCTAACCTTCAGTCTGCAGTACCATCCATAAACTCTTTTGAATGCTTGTGTCCATTTTTATGCCTCTTTCTCGAACTTTTCAAGACTGATCGAGAGAATTAGCGCTTCCCGAGAACAACACGCTCTCACAGTATGCGTACTAAATAGTAGATATAAGTACTAAGCCGAGAGTTGAAATTGAAGTCTCGTCGCCAAATTGAGATCTCGTCGCCGTATGATCTTGTCCAGCTGGAGTCAGAAAAGTTCGTTTCATATATGATGCTGAGGGTCCTAAAGGAAAAATTGCATATATGTGGTCGAGGTCCTAATGTACCGCTTATTATTTATAAGAAATTGTTATCAAACATTTAACTAAACAATTATGTATTGATTTAATGCACATCCTAGGCCACAACAAATTTTGGTGCAAAATTATTTTTTTATTTTTATAGAAATTGAAATTGAAATGTCATTGTCCGGTAAACCACTTTTTTTCCTTCTACTCACTTCATCATCACTTATATATATATATATATATATATATATATATATATATATATATATATATATATATATATAATAAAGGCAGGTACTGAACTTTCGCTATTCGCCTTAGAAGATGCCGGAAGTGTTACTCATTTATCGTTACCCTGTGCCCACCTGTGAACCAAAGTCACGGAGGTGAGCAACAATATCCACACCAGCCCCACAGATACCCATTCATAGGATGGGCAACACTCACACATCACACAACAACACACGGAGAAGCATTCATGCCTTGAACGGGATTCGAACCCGCAGCATTTAGCTTCGCAGTCAGGAACGATAACCACTCGGTCACCCGGCCGGCATCTGAAGTTATAAGAATTCTAAGCGTCCCACCATTAACTTATGCCTAAACCACGTATGTTCTGCATTCTCTTTATATTTTTCGACTTTTCAGGATCCCGATGTCTTTCAGTGGCTGTTCCCCATCACTCATCATTGCATTGCAAAGCTGCTAATAAAACAAAAGTTATTTCAAAACCGCATGATTATTCTTCACAGAATCCACCTGATTATCCTTTTGGTACTATTTGCAAGGTCAAATGTGGAAGAGGATTTCAAGTGAACACCTCCAGCGAAGTAATAGAATGTTTAGAAGATGGCAATTGGAATGCAACCACACCTCAATGCATAGGTGAGATGGACAGGAAATTATACTTTTAAGAACGATTTAAATTTTTTTTGTGATCACTCTTTAACTATCGCAGAATGTTTTCGCTTTCTAATGCTAATCGACTTTATTAATGCTACTTTCAACCATTTCAGAAAACGACCATTCACAATCAGCTTCTTATTCACTTGTGCTGGCACGAAATTTCTAGATTCGATTACCAAAACTGTTGGCGCAACTGAGACGTTAAGTGTTCGAAGCCTCGTACATTTTTATTATTTCTGTGATAGAACCGCGGTCGCTCTTGATAGAGCGGCTGCCTCCCGATGAGGTGACCCAGGTTCGAATCTATGTGGTGGTAGTTGATGCGAATTCTATTCTTGGTTAGCACCACCACTGTATTAACATAAAATATCCGCGGTGGTAAACGGAACATAGGTTAGAATCTCCTTGCCGTCAAGATAACCATGGTTTTTTTCTCCATGTAATGCAAAAGTGAATTAGTTCCACCGGAAAATCCTCCACGAAAGCTAGTTTGTCTTAATTCTTGATCCAAGAGTTCTCTTGTCCGATGAGTACAAAATTATAAGGCTACAGAGTTGAAAGCTTGATAATCATAAACTCAGAATTGGATCGGCTGTTCAACACTGTTTATAAAATACTTCTGTGTTAATTTGCCCGAAGTCATGCACAACAGGCAGTTTACGGCAATAAAACTATCCTGACGTGAGCAGGAAGTATTCACAGAGCTTATGGTGTAAGGGATATTTCTAAATAATACACTAAACCTTTTACAGTAATAATGTCATAAATATGCTCTCTAGACTTTTTTTGTTCATTATTAACGCAATTCAAAAGCGAATTAATTCTCTTATACTAGACAGCATGGAGTGTATATCACATTAGTTTAATGGATTTAAAAATTTTATCGCTGCTTGCATTATGCGTAAAAAAAAAATGTTTGAACTGCGTCCTGATTTAAAATTTGGCCACCATTTTAGAGGTTTTGAAATTAATATCTTAATACAGGATGTGCAGCATTTACAATTTTCATTGTTTATTTTTGGATTCCTTCTCGAAAGATACAATTTAAGTATTACACATCATCGAACACATTCTATTTAAGTGAAGAAGAAGCAAAAACATTATCAAAAGCCGACGAATAAGTAACGAGAGACGTCGATACCTGCTTTACCGCTGGAGGAAGCAGAAAGAAGTTTAAAGGCGCGGTTATTAAAAACATCTTCAAGTTCGTGTCGATGCTTTTAAATGTCGTTTCCTCATAAGAGATTCATCAAGTTTCGATATTTTCCTAAAATTTTTCATTGCTTAAATGTTAATATGAAAATATTAATGTGTAGATGCTATTTAAAATTCGTTTTTTGCAAAACTGATATAATTACCAATTAACCGCAAGCGATATTTACGAAAAAAATTGCATTAACTGTGTTCTTACGTATCTTAACTTACTGAGCATAAATAATGAAGATGACATTTCATTTTCTTAGTGAAAAAAAATGTTTCATTAAATGCAAGTTGTTGAATTACTCCATTTAATTCCACTATAGATAAATTTTCATAGATTATCTAATTACTATTTGTAGCATCCCATTGCCCATCCTTGATGATTCCTGATAATGGAGATGTGTATCCCCCTACATGCAAAGATGATTTCATTCCAGTTAAGCAACAATGTTATTTCACCTGCAAACCTGGCTATGAAATGTTTGGTGGAAAAAGCGTGATTAAATGTAAATACAATTTAACTTGGACAGATGATCCACCCTCCTGTATACCTGGTGAGTAAAAAGAATAAACTATGATTCAATATTAAAAGAAGGGATTGGGATGACAACAAAATCCATAATCTGGATTTCTTTAGAGCTGGTGTAGGGAGTTTTTATTACGCGGAAAATATATATATATACGCCGAAGAGCCATTACATTATAACCACCCTCGATCTATAACAATGGATTCGCCCAGGTTTTCATGGTTTCTAGCCCAGGAACAATGTTTTCATGGGGCACATTAGGACCCATAATCCTCATGGAACAATCCCTGACGTCTGTAAGCTACTTGAACATAGTTGCACACCAGGTTCACCCATTCATGGCAACAGTTTTTCCTGCGGAGGATGGTGTTTAACACCAGGATAATGCACCATGTCATAAAGGTCGAATCGTCATGGATTGGTTCGAGGAACCTTCTAGTGACTTTCCAGTCATGTCTTTGCCCCTAAATTCACCTGAACTTAATCCAATAGAACATTTGTAGTCCTACTTGGAAAACAAAATTCGTGCTGCCACGCTACCCCCTCGTAATGTGAGGGAATTGCAATTGCAGGGCCAGTTGGTGAGCGCTTGGTACCAGATACCTATCAGCACCTTGTGGAATCAATACCACGGTGGGTGCTAGCAGTTTTGAGGGCTAAAGGTGGTCCTAAATGTTATTAGCTGGGTGGTCATAATGTAATGGCTCTTCGGTGTATATATAGCATAATAAATACATACAAAAAGGAGAAAAAGAGAAAAGCGAAGAAATTTAAGAAAAACAATAAGTTTTATTTACTGCGCATAACCTGCAAGTAAATAGAATTCATAAAATAAGAGAAAACATGGAAAAAAATACAGAACAATGAAAAAAAGGGGAAAATAAATAAATAAATAAAAGCCGGAAAAAAATTAATAAAAATCGGGACATGTGTTTCCCTTCATTCATTGTTCTTATATATATTCTAAATAAATTGGTCAGCAGTGAGGTCAAAAATATGGACCCTTTAATGTCAATTTAATTTAATTTTTTGTGTACTCCTTTATATCTCGATAACTTTTTAAGAGGAGTTAGTGGTGCATATACTATATTTCTAAAAATGTTAAATAAACTAATTGGTTAGAAAAAGCATGAATAAAAGTAAGAATATTAAAAAATTACGGACTAGCAAAGGCATGAATAAAATAAACTTAACGCATAAAAACATAAATAAAAAAAACAAAAGCAGGCGATAAAATTAGAAGAAATATTAGATAAAAGTAGAAAATGTTTAGAACAACAGAGAGTTGTTGATATTTAGAATACAGTTTTTGGTTTGTGAAGTTTATTCTAACCCGTTACAGGATTTTCTATATTTTATTGAAAGATTATTATTAACCCGTTACGGGTAATTTAATTTCGTTACTGTATTTGCTGTTGTAAAATAAATGTTGTTTTTTTTTAAAAAATAAAACAAAGAATTGTTTCTTAATACAGCTTGATACGTTACATTTTTTTAATAAAACAAGGAACTGTTTCTTAATATAGCTTGATACGTTACATTGTTTTTAATAAAACAAAGAACTATTTCTTAATATAACTTGATACGTTACATTTTGTTTAATAAAACAAAGAACTGTTTCTTAATATAGCTTGATACGTTACATTTTTTTAATGAAACATGGAACTGTTTCTTAATATAACTTGATACGTTAAATTTTTTTAATAAAGCAAAGAACTGTTTCTTAATATAGCTTGATACGTTACATTGTTTTTAATAAAACAAGGAACTGTTTCTTAATATAGCTTGATACGTTACAATACCAATGATGCTAAAACTGACCTTTTTCGATGTACTATGTGTACGGTGTACTTTCGATGTGAAACTAATCGTGATAGCTCTTTGAAATTATTCGTGAATATTTGAGATTCTATCAGTTGTATGCTGTGATAGTGTTTTAGCGTTAACAAGAATGCTCAGAAACAATGAAACTTTTTAAAAAAATTCAAAGTTCTTGGTTCATAATTTTAAAAAAAAATTCTGCCCAAGATAACAATTATCACAGTGTAAACATGTATATATATAAATATTCTGTCAAAAAAAAAAACTGAATCAATATCTTATTTAGAAAGTGCATTGAAGAAGGTCAGTTTTAGAGTTATTGGCATATAGACACCCATTAAGCGAATTAAAAAAATTTTGCACATATAATAATAATAAGGTTTTTTTTACAAAGATAATCTCACGAGAAAAATAATTTTTAATAATTATTTTGGACATTTTCAAAATGTTCACTTAATTTAAACATGATTTAAAATAAATATACCATCATTTTTTATGAATTGGCAATATTGTACTGTCTTCCAATATCGGTTTGAAGGGGTTAAACCTATTAAAACCTATCTTTAATTTAAAACTAAAGATAGGGAAAAGTAGTTTTTCTGCATTTCCACTAGATATATTTATTTTTTAATAATTATTTTTCCTCATCATCCTAATCTATCTCCATAACCGGAAAAGAATAGGGTACTTAATATAATTTTCTGTTCTTGTGCTGAATATATTATTCTTAAAATATCATTTTAAGAAAATGAACGTAATTTTTTTCATTTTAGGAATATCAAAGTAAAATGTAGTACATGAGAAGTACAGTCAGCAAAAAAAAAAAGATATCACCCTGAATAACTTTTGTTCTAATGATCGGATTTTCACGATCTAAGTGTCAATCTTAATGGTTCCCGGGGGTGACCTCAAATATGCTAATTAATTAGTGCTAACTATTAATTAAGTTACGAAATCAGACACAAAAACGTACTTTCTCTGAATAAACATATATTTTTATTTACACATTTGGATTCCTGACCTTCAAAATATAGGGGGTAGCCGCAATCTGGGAAATGTGGTCCCCATAGTTTGGTCAGGAGAGCGATCCAAAGTTCGTACCCCTTAATGTTAATTTCGCTTTTTAAGTTTTCAGTCATATTTTGAAAACTAATGAAGCAATTAAAAAAAAATTGCACCAACTCATAAAACTCATTTACCTAAAGATAATTTCATGAAAAAAATAATTTTTAATATTTATTTATTATTTTTTATTATTTAATTAAAGTGAGGATGAAAAAATATTGAATTATAAGGTATGAATTTTTTTATACCATAATAATCTACATATTTTTCAATAGAAAAATCTAAAGTTTCAACTGTTTTTATTTATTAGAATCTGAAAAAAATTAAAATTAATTATTTTTAAAAAAATATTTGGCGACAATAAAAAAATGATTAAATGGGGCGATTAATATTAAAATGTGATAAACTTGCGAGGAACTTGACTTCGCGCGCGTAGTGTAAAATTTCATTCATATTTTTTTCGCTAATAATCGTTTGCTAATCTTTTTATTTTTATTTCTTTCAAACTATAAAATACGATGTTTCTTTTTAGTCATTTAATAATTTATTTGTAATTCAGCAAAGAAATCACGAATAAAACATTTTGAATAAAAAACACTTTATTCAACGAATGTCTAGTTTTATAAAGGGGTGCATCTGATAGAATATGATTATGCACCAGATTGTGCTTACTTAATGTGATTATTTTTTAATTTTTGATTTTCTTTTTCAATAACTGATACAATTTCAATAATATACATACGTATGCATAGATTTGGAATAATATATTTATCAATTTCTTGAATATATATTTTATAATTATTAATACGAATGCGTAGTCAACATTTTTAATCATCTTAAAACTTCGCTCGGTGGCTGAGCGGTAGCGCTTCGCGATGTCGTTCCTCGGGCCGGGCAAGGCTGACTCAGCCTTTCATCCCTTCAGTGGGTCTATAAATAAATACCAAGCATTATTGGGAACTAAACACTGGGGGTTCCGCGTTCGGCTGACCACCTGACCGGAACATCTGCTCCTGCACCCCAGAGCCCTAGGTCCAGAAAACTGAGGTGGGCACGGTAGGCCTTGGCCCTCCATGGGCTGTCGTGCAGCTGAGTTTAGAGTAGAGTTTTTTAAAACTTCTTTACATCTTATATATCGCCTTAATCTTAAAATAAATTTGTAAATTACCTGTCTGTGCGTGTTTCGCAGAATTATTTTTCTAACTTTTTAATTGAATTTTAATGCAATTTTTTTTAAATTCTATTATTTATATTTTTTTCCAATAATATACTAATCAATCATTTAAGTACTTTAATTTATGTTTTTCTTTAAAATAAAATTACTTTTTAAATTATTGCTAAGTTCTTATTGAAAGAAAACTTAGAATTATTGCCAGCTATCTGAGAATTAAATCTTGTTAAGAAATTAAAAATATTCTACTGATCACACACAATATCATTCGAAGCAGAACAGCTGACTATTTTCTAAAAATACTATTGTTTACGAAAAATGAAGATAAATTATTAATTTTATTTTTTTTATTGCTTCTTATTTATTCGAGTAATGAAAAGTAAATGCGTATGTGCGCACAGAGGAAAAATTTAACAGATTGTTTTGTTTTCTAAATGAACAAAAAACTATGGGCATGCAATTTTAATTCAACATTCAAAGTTAATCTTGTGCGCTAACCCTTTAAGTTAACCTTTTGTCTTAAAAAGTTGAAAATATTTTCTTTAAAAGTTGTTTGTATGATTTCTCAACTTTTGCACAGTTCAAAAAAATATTGCTATATCAGGAAAATGTTCGATATGCCTTGTTTTGTTAAACAACTACTAAAATAAAAAATTGTAAAAAGATTTGAAAAACGTGCTATTTTTAGAATCATCATCTCAAAAATTGTTCTTTTACTCCATTTGACTTTTTTCTTCTTAAATAACTTATAATCATAGTTTTAATACACGTTTTGAAGAAATTATGTATACAAATTTCTCCTAATATTTCGTAATAAAAAAACAAAAATATTAATGATTTATTTATACAGTGAAACCTGCCAAGTTGACCACACTTGTAAGTTTTACACCTGAATAAGTTGACCTCAATTATCAAGAACGGAAATTTTCCTACATAATAAAGAAGCAAAACCTTTGTAACTTGACCACCTGTCTATCTTGTATGTTGACCACTGAAATAAGTTAATTTTGTCTAGGAGTATTATGAAATTCTATTCTAAAACCCTCATAAGTTGACCAGAAAAAAAAATTCAGAAAATTTTCTGTCATTTTGCAATGTATGTTAATATTTCACTTGTTTGGTGAAATTGTGTAAAAAGCTAATCTAAACCCTTTTGTGAGTTGACCATCTGGGGAAACTGTAGGGAGTCAGCTTTTGACCATTTCTTTCATTCATTCATTGAAAACAGGTGTGTTAGTTGAAAAGTTGCTCTTCCAGTTGCAATAGTGAGCAAATAGGCTTGTATGTGTAGTAATAACAGAATAAATTTTAAAGTGTTAAAATAATTTTATTTTGTTAAAGTTTTCAATGTTTTGCTGTTCTGATATTTTAAGAAATTATTTTTATTAAACACTTCACACGCATAACTAACAAAATAATTTTTTTTTAAAAGTTAGTTAAATATTAAAATTATTTCTGTGTAACAAATTGAAGTTCGTTTAGGTTTAAACACATTTCTTGAGATATTCATTTAGCCATTTGCTAAATCAAATTTTAATGTCAAGTAAAAAAAAAAATTAAATATATAGCAACATGTGGGAAACGAAAAAGTAAACAATGTCCCACCCCTTCTATAAGTTGACCACTTGTCTACGTTGGCCACTAAAACAATGCACATGAAGTGGTCAACTTACACAAGTTTTACTGTAATTGTTTCATTGAACCAGAGTAGTTAATTGTTTTCGTAATAATCGGCCTTACAACTATTTAACTTAGATTCTTTGGACTAGGCGTCACTCCATGCATGTCTTTCGAGATTGAAATTTCAAAGATAAAATGTAAAAATTACAAGAATGCGTAAGCTGGTTTCAACTAACAAAAAAAAAGGGACAAAATCGTTGGCCATATAACATTTATTAAGTTTTACAATTTTATCGAAAATAAATACCGTGATTTCTATAAAATTTTGCGATTATGCATCAGAATAGCCATCTTTTATCAGGTCCACCTTTGCTTGATCACTTTTTTTTCCTTCCCTAAGAAACTCGAAGTGAGGGGCAATAGCATTCAACCCTACAACTCTTCAAAAATTTATGATAACTTATAAAAATTTGTTTTTAATTCAAAACTGTCATACAAATTACATTAAAACAGCTTTAAAAAAGTAAATAATGTCAGATAAAAAGGTAAAGATTCTATAATCTTGCAGAATCAAAAATAATTTAATAATTTATTTAAATTTTCTTTTTAAAGGAGATTAAAAAAAAAAAAGCCCAGAAAGCAACGCGAAAAATTCTTTTGGTTGCTTAACAACGAGAAGCACTATCTTTTCCCATCTTGTCATTCATTCAGTTTCTTTATGGTTGTTATAAATTATTTCCCCTTCTATGGCGAGGTAATTTGGCATATTTTTAAAAAATCGCCAGATATATAAATCCTTATTGCGACCTAATTTACAACCCATTTTTTTCGAAATTTTGTCTACCCCCCCTATTTTAAGGGTCAGGATTCCAAATATGTAAAAAGAAATACATGTTTATTCAGAGAAAATACGTTTTTGTGTCTGATTTCGTAACTTAATTAATAGTTAGCACTAATTAATTAGCATATTTGAGGTCACCCCCAGGAACCATTAAGATTGACACTTAGTTCATGAAAATCCGATCATTAGAACAAAAGTTATTCAGGGTGATATCTTTTTTTTTTGCGGACTGTACATGAAAACATTTGCACGCTTTTATCTTCGGATTTCTTACGTTCCAGTTATTTAATTCATAGAAATTTTTTTTTATTACAGTCTATAAACCTCCATCCATTATTTGTCCAGATGATATAACGGTAGAACTTAGTTTGAATGAAAGCTCTTCAAATCTCTCTATTCCTCAGCCAATCACAAACATGGAAAATGTTGAAATTTATCCTGATTGGATAAGGTTAGAGCAACCCATTCCTTTTCCAAGTGGCAAAACAAACGTATTATTTAAAGTGAGAAATGCTGACTCCAACGTGACTTCGCAGTGCATCATGACAATCAATGTTATAGGTGAGGTTTTTTAAAAAAATATTTCTATCATTGTAATTATGATTTATAAGCATCTATTTCAGTTCTACAATTAATTGCTTTACAAAGGCTCCTCTTCTCTAGTGAACCTGAATCGTTTTTCTACGTTGCTCTAGCTATAGATTATGCACTTAATTCTAAATGAAAGGAATTTAAGTTTAGATGTTTGCTTAAAATTAGAGTTGTTCGGTAAAAGTCTGGAAATTTTTTACGAAATGAATCTATGAATCTTTCGTTAATTATGTAATTAAATATAAAGTTTCGAAGCCAATTTATCCATTCGTAATTGTTCTCAGATCGGCTAATTGCAAGACAAGGCTCTATGCAGATCACCGTAGTCAAGCATAACTGGCAGTGGATATAGAGTGGGTGGGTGACCCATTCGAAGAGGCTGCCAATGAACCGCGGGTCTGTGGTATCAGTCCTTAAATTGTTCTACAGTAAACATGGGGCTACCATCCCCTGTGCAGAGGATCAAGATCATGTGCTCGGAACGTCATCAGGCTTGTTTCCCAGACCGTCACCAGCAGTCCATTGTGCAGCTCTAGTGCACAATGTAAATGCACAATGCACTAGTAAATATAGTATTATTACTACCAATCGGTGGAGATTTTTGATATGGCGGATTCCAACAATTCTACCAAATTTCAAAACTTTTAAATTTTTTTTCTTTGTTGACAGGGCTAACTTGCCTGATGCACTTATCAGCTTTCGAAGATGTTCGCAGATTTTAAATAAATGCAATTGTCTTTAGTCTGAGAGATGCTAGCTTCCTGAAATTTTGACATCGACTACATTGAGCAATTTTAAAGCCCTATAGTAAAAATCGTTTCAATTACTCCGTTCGGGAGAAATGATTTAAATATGAATTTTTGCGCATTAGTTTAGCTTTAACCATCGTTATAAACTAAACTTTAGACGATTCTGTTTAAGAGTTTATTGCTCATTTTTTAATTAGTTTTTAAAATCACAGTTGATCAACGAGGATGCTACGTCACCGGAATAGTATTTTGAAAGTTGTCGGAAACCACGTGTTTATTTTGTTTATTGTTGTGTTTCTGTTTTTATTTAATTTTTTAACTGAATTCAATGTTTAGGAAACGCAGTTCCTTTTGCTCTTACGTGTATAGCAATTATTTGTTTTCTATGATGTTATTGTTATTCTTTTACGTTCTTTTTATTCTTTTAAACATTGCTTATATTGTTTATTCTTTTGTAAAAATTTCTAGACACAGAATCTCCAGTGTTTGTTATGTGCCCAGAATCTTTTAGTGTGAGTGACGTCGGTTATCAAGGGGTCCTTGTGACCTGGAGCGAGCCCGCTGTTACTGACAATGTTGCCATCCACTCAGTTGTAAAAAACTTGGTAACTATTTTTTCGTTTACGTTTCCAATCAGTTTTATTGAAATATAATTTAGACATCATCGCATTCAAATGGATGTACTATTAACCTATATCCAGCTCATCCTGCAATTCAAAGTGATTTAAATAGTGTACGATAAGTCGTTTAAATAAATCGCAACCCGATATAACTACTTTGTAAACTAACTATTAAAATAGGTATGCCTATCAAGAGAAAGTTTTTTTTTTCTGGTTTCATAACATTCAAATATTATTTGTACTAAATAATTTTATTTTGTAACCATCGTTGAACAGCCGACCTTATTCTGGGTTAACGACTACCAATGTTCAACACCGTAGCCTTATAATTTTAATCCCGATCTGGAAAGCAAAGGAACTCCAGGATTAAGTATTGGGAGAAATTTGCCTTCGTGGAGGGCTTTTTGATGGAACTTAACCTTAATTGCGTTATATTGAGACGAAAACCTCCCGCGATTAGTCTGACGGCAAGGAGACTTTAACCCTTAATCCGTCTACCACTGAGGATATTTTACGGCAGTACTGTGGTCGTTTGCATATTTAACGTTAGGTCTTCGTATCATTGAGATTGGGTGCTAATACGTAAAATGTAGGTAGGTACTTTATTTACGTCGCACTAGAGCTGCACAATGGGCTATTTTTCGGCTGACCGGTAAACATCCCCGGGAATGATATACCATAACAATTTTGATCCTCTGTAAAGGGGGTGGCTTCCCCGATTTGGTATCCCGACATCTTGCTCGCAAAGTCGAGCACTTAGCGGTAGAACAGTTTAACGAGGATCGATACCGTGCAATTTCGGTCCAAACGCAGGCTGGTCAAAGCGGTCAACCACTCGTTTACTGACCGCAGTTTGCGATTCTTGAATTCAGTGTTCTACTGAGAACCGTGTTTTTACGATCAGTTCACTGCGGGACACTAGTATGTGAAAATCCGCTCATTTGATCAAATACTATGCAGTGTGTTCACTTTATTTTCCTCTCTGTATGCTTAAGTGTTCTTGTTTATGATCGCTCATTCATTTGATTTTCCATGACATTTCCTCGTTGCCAGTACAAAAAAATTTCCCTGTTTTTTTTTTAACATTATACATACGTATTAATGTTTTATGTAATAAGATAGCTCGACAAATATTTAAATTATTTATTCATTTTTTATTTTTGTTGATAAAAGATTCGTTTTAATTAATTTAAAATTTGAGTAATAGACCTATTACAAACATGTGTTCTTCTGTAAAAAAATATTACAGGATCCAAATTCTACTCTCAACGCCGGAGTTCATTTTGTTGAATATACAGCTAAAGATGCTGCCGGAAACAGTGCAACCTGTGCATTTCAAATTAATATTACCCGTAAGTATACCTTGGTTTACCATTAAAATATATTTTATTTCCAAAAAGTAAATGAACCACGTTATTGATCATGCAATCACCACACTTATTATGGTTTTTGGGAAAGTTTGTAAAAAAAATTAATGATCTTATAGTTCATATTTAAATAAAAGAAACTTATTGATTTCTGAGGAACCATATTTAAACTTGATCCCCACAAAAGAGGAGTAGCGGTTATACGAAAAAAGGATAGGCTATTTGTTGGATGTTAGTGAAACCGCGCAAACATATCGTTAAGTATTGTATTAATCGTTCGTATTGTTATTGTTAAGATTTTTTTTAACCTTCTTACTTTGTTCAAGTTCACTTATGTTTATATAGAATTTGATAACATTTATTCGAGTTATTTAAATTTAATGATTACATGTTTTGATGGTTCGATGATTACGGATCATTCTGATGTTCTTAGATCGATATCATAATCTGGAGCTACTTCAACCAGATTGAATTAATTCTTATTCTCAAAATAAAAGGCTCGTCTGAGATGTACTTTATGCTAACTGTTAATTAAGATACAAATTTAAAAATATACTTTCTTATAATTAAAGAGTCTTTTTTTGTCGGAAAAAGGTTTTTTTGCAAAAAAATATCTCAAATTTTATGCAAAATTCAACGATAAGGGTTATTTTACTAAATACTTTTTTTGAATAAAAAAAAATTAATTTTCATGAAATATGACGCAAAGAATTTATTTCTTAGATACACGATAAACAGCAAAAGGTTTTTTTACTCCTAATACCAGGTGGTCACTGTAAAGATCTCAATGATCCTGAAAATGGCAGGGCTGTTTGCATGGATTGGCTGATGGGTAGGCTCTGTAGACCTGCATGTAATCCAGGCTTTTCGCGCGATCCCGATGAGCCTAAATTTTTTGCTTGTAGTGATTCTAGAAAATGGACCCCTTCAAATACCATTTCCCCGTGTTTTTGTGAGTATTTTTTATTTGAACTAAGTAAATATTTTTTTAATAATTCAACATAATGGTAGATTAAACTAAATTTGTGCCCATCTCGATATAATGCAGGGTATCATAGATTTTAATAAATATTTAAATTTTTAAAGTTAAATGTGTACATTGGAGGACACAAATTAGTATTTAAATGAGAAAAATATAGCAAAATGTTATCAAACCATGAAAAATAATTTATCAAGGTAACAAAGGAGAGGTCCAAGTTATGAAGGAAAAAACAGTTAATTTGTTGGAGGATACTGAACTTCATCTATTCAAAATTGCTTTTCGGCATCTAAATAAAATAGTATTTTTTTTCCTTATTTTCATTCCTCCATGAATTTGATCGACCTAAATAATGATATCAATAAAGTTTTTAACTCTATAATTAATTTGATATTTAAGTTTTTGAAATTATTTTTTATTTTATTTTCTGTAAAATTAAAAAATATAGAACGCTCGTCATTTTCATCAGAAAATGATGGTGTATTTCTGCTTAATAAATATAAATCTTAAAATTAGAATTATTCCTTGCAGTTTGAATATTTGAAGCTGTATGTAACAAATCCCTAAAATAAATGAAAAAAATTTATTTGTACTCAAAACTGCATTATAGAACAGCCAAATTCTTTTCTTCTTTAATAGCACTGTTTTTCATTTTAAAAAGTACTGATAGCTTTGAATCTGATTAAACTAACCAATGATATCCGTTTCTGGCAAGCGAAACGTTTTGTATGATGTATAAATTTATACTCTTCAGTATAAACTTTACTCTGGATTAGATAAACAACACATTATTTTGTTCTACGTGTCAGGGTTGAAATGTAAAAATTACGTGTGGAAAAAAGCCCTCATATTTCTGAAAAAAATACATTTTTATAATAATTAGATTGGCAATTCTGAGTATATTTTAATGTTTGCATAATCAACATGAAACTGGTGAACATAAAATATTTTATTGTAGAAAGTAAATATTTTGAAATGTATATTTAATACTGCTCTTTCAGTTTGATTTCGAAAACTTATTATTTCCAATGTCTTTTTCAGCTGTATGTTCGAATGGAACAGAATGGTCAGCAATCTCGCAAAGCTGTGAGGAAGAATAACTTTTATTATACAGTAATAAATATTAAGGTACAAAGGCCATTAAACTGTAATTAAAAATTGTTTCACAAATGTTTCACACACTTGCATTTATCGTTTCCTAGTGACATGCGTTTTTCCTAAAAGCACTTTCTCAACTTCTGAGCACTTGACAGGGACAGGGAGTCCATACACACTTTTCAGATGTCAATAGTTTTCACTTTTCTTGATGACTTCATCTATTTTTGCAACATGAAGGTCTTTATTAATTTTGCTAATCATCCCTTATTGACATGCATGTTTCCTAGCACTTGTTTCACTTCTGAATATTTGACAGGGACATACAGTGTTCTCTATTTACCTTTTCCAGCTGCCAATGATCTTCACTTTTCTTGATGACTTCATCCATTTTCTCTCTCCGCTAGTCTTATTCAAGTTTCCTTATCATCCCTTAGTGACATGTGTCTTTCTTTAAACAGGGGTCTGTCCAGACATACTCGTAATTTGCGATTATAAAATAAGCGTTAAGTCATATTCTTCCAACCAGGGTCTTGTTATTGCAAAAAAACTTTTTCAAGAAGTTTTTAAATTGTAAATAGATACAAGATTATACTCAGCACTGCAAAATTATAATAATGAAGAATTAAAGTTTCAAAAATAAACAGCAGTTGCTGCTACTAAATTAGAGATGCAACATACAAATATTTGGTATTTAGCCTATACTGCTGAACGCAGGACATTCATTTCGGACGAATAAAAGTAGAAGCGTCTGCCGAAGACAAAACTTAGTTCCTTTACATTTGTCTTTCTTCACCCCCCCCCTGGAAAGGGTTTATTCGATTAACAAAACAGTAATGAAAATAAACAAATTTGTGAATGGTCCGATTAAAAGATAAATTATTTTGTTTTTAAGTTAAAATATTTTGTGAAGGGTCCGTTTTTATGAAAAGATATTCTGTGAAATTTTATGAAAAGACATTCCGTTAACGGACCCAAATTTCTTCGAAACAGACCCCTGTTTTAAAGCATTTAACCCACTTCTGAACACTTGACAGAGACATGTAGTAATCTCCATGCACGATTATTCGACAGTCTTTTGATCCCTTTTTGTAAGCCATACTTTCAGATACTGAAGAAATAGATTGACAACTGCTTTCTTATAATACATTTAGCATTGCTTTCCTCACCGTAACAACAGGGAACTACAGAGTGAATCCTTTTAGTCACACCAGCAACTACATTTCAGACTAGTTTTTCTTCTTCTAAAAACCATAATTTCTGTTTAATGGCTTCTTACTTATTGAATGTGCCTCATATATTTGTCTTTATGAATCAATTAATGTATGTAGTTTGTCACAAAATTATTTTCTGTTTCAATATGCATTAGAAATTATATATGTAGATTATGAAACAATAATTTAAATGAAGCACTTCTTGCAGTTGTGATTTAGTTACAATGCAAAAAGAGATGAAGATTTTAAGCACAAGCCACAATAAAAAGAATTTCCCTCTATAAAAGACTCAAGAGAGATAAAAGCCGTTTTTAATTTAAACTGTTGCAATGAAATAAGATTTCCCAAGTTACTAAAACCTTCACAAAAGCTAAAATAATTGACACAAGTTCTCCAGGCAAAAATCCTTTTTAAAAGCTACAGCTTGGGTTCAGGTAGAGAATAACTTCATAAATCTGAAGCTTTGATAAAAGTTTTAACTATGTAAGAGCTGCAGGTTTATTCAAAAAATTTACCTTCATAAAAACTACTGCTTTTATAGAGAATTCTAAAGATTATGAATGTTACAGTTGTAAGGAAGTATTCTTTACCTGAATAAAAACTTCAGCTTTTATAAAGTTTTTTTTGCCTTATAGACAGCTTACGCAAAGCAGTAAAATAATTCTTAATCTCTTGAGAAAGTTTTTGCAGAATTTTTTTCCTTTAAAGTAGCTGCCTCTCGTATAGAATTGAATATTAAAAGTAAAAAAATCACTGAATTCTTTATTTAAACAATTCACCTATTGAAAATCTTCTTAATTAATTGTATTAAACTTACCCCCCCCCCCCAATTTTACTTTTCGTTTTATGCCATATACTAGCACTTTTTTTTAATTTCAAGCTTTTTATTACAAAAATGCAATCCAACTACATCCGTTTAACTTTTTTTACAGTTAATTTTAAATTTTTTTCTCTGAAATTTGTTGCAATATTAAGTGCAAAACCACTATTTTGTACTACTATATGTAGTTTTCTTTAACAAATGAACAAATTTTCACAAATTTAAATGGTGGATAACTCGGTGCTTTTTCTTCACATTAGAATGCTTAAGAACTAATTACAATATGTAAAAACAACAAAATAGAATCAATGGAAGAAGATGAAATTGCTGCAATTATGTGATAAAGTGTATAAAGTTTTTAACATCAAATTATAGTGGTTTTCTTTGGATTCTTTTTTAAATGCCTTTATCAGAATTTAAATATATTGTGGTTTTGGAGATATAATCAATAATTTAAGAATATTAACTGAAGAGCTATTTCAGCGGAAAAGTTTTACTGTTCTAGACATACTGGAAATATACATTACAAATAATTATATACACTTGATTAAATAAAAATTATGCCAAATATGAGCATTTTTTTTAAAACAAAATTTGAAATATTAATGCTGGTGGTTAATTTTTCAGCGCAAGGAAGGTTTCATTATACTTCGGAGGAAAAAAAAGTATGAAATCATAAATGCTTTGCGTATTAACTTATCAAGAATATACTTATCTACAACCTCTGACTTTTATGCATATATTCATCTAATAGAACTTACATTAGTAATTTATTTACGTCGAAACAGAGCTGCACAGTGGGCTGTTGACGACGGCCTAGGAAACATACTTGAGGATGATGCGAAGACCTGCCATCACAATTAGACTTTTGACGAGGAGATGGCACCCACGCTTTTGTAGCCCAACGACCTACGCGAGAAGTCGAGTACTTTACTGTAAGATGATATATCTCGCGCGTTTGTTTGTTGATGTAACTTAATGAGGAGTTATAAATAATTTGAATAATCGAACAAATTCCATGAAACAGTTTGGCTGCACTTGCTTAACGCAATTTAATTTTAATTTTAATGTGTAAGAAGAGGCCTTTTCAAACAAACCATAATACAACCATAACTATATTCAATATAACCCGATCATAACTGCATTCATTTATAATTATTCAAATTATCTAAAAATTCTCAAATTATTCATAATTAAAGCTCATACTTGTTTGCAATTTTCGAGAGTTAGTAGCTCAGAAATCTGAATAGAATGCCAGTTCAGCTGTAAATAAAACAAAAGCGCGAGATATATTAGTTATATAGGTATTTAAAATTTTCTTTAATTTATACCATTATTGTTTAGTTTTGTATCATTAACGAATAAAATTACTTCTGCTTTATTTCTCCTTATAGTGTCACCCAATATCTATTTCTAAGTACAGTTGGTTGTTTTCCAAATGGATATAATCATTCATCTTTTTACGACTTTCGTGTCAAAGAAATCTTTTTAGACAAAAGTACAATAAACATATGACTTATATACAAAATAATATTTTTTCGTTGATAAATATAAATTTTTAAGAAAAAGAAAGGATGGTAAATGAGAAGCAACAACAGGGGTTTATGAGGGGATCGTAGTTCAATAAATATTTTAGTGTCCATAGCATATTTGGACAATTTCCCCGGCAGAAAATAAACTTATTTTCATCTGCTTTCATAATAATTTTTATATACAAGCAAAGTTTATGGCACCATTCTAAAGAGTGATCTGAATAGAAACTCTTTAAACCGAACAATCTAAAGGTTCAGTAAGGCGAATATTTTTAGCAAACTGTTAAACGTCTTATTTTTAAATGCCTTCAGCGACCAAATTTTCAAATGACTTTAGCAAATTTTAAATGTCACCATTGCGTATTAGGACACCTTTCACAGAAAACAAATTTTTTTTTGACTGCTGCCTTTCATAAATGTTTAGATATTGATTCAAAGATTACGGTACTAACGGTACCATTCTAAAGGGTAATAAGTCAAAACTCTTTAACTAAAGAATCTAAAGGTTTGTTCATGAAGATATTGTTAATAATTTTTTTAAGTGTTATATTGCATAACTGTGGAATGGAGCACTTTGATCGAAAAATAAATTATTGCACATAAATCAAAAAAAGAACAATTTATGAACCTATTGTTTATTTTTATTTTTTGGTGAAAAATTTTATTTAAAATGTCGATTTAGAACATGTGCAGTGCACAAAAAAAAAAACGAACCACCCTAAAAAACTTATTTTATGATCAGATCTTCACGTTCTAAGACTCATTCTTAATGATTTGAGAAGGTCACCTCCAATATGCTAATTAATATCCCCTTAATTCACCAACATCAGACAATATTTTAAATTATGAAATCAAATACAGAAACGTACTTTTTCGAAATAAACATACGTTTTTTTGACCGATTAGGATTTTGAACCCCCTAAATATAAAGGGTGACCTCGTCTGGGAAATATGATTCCCATAATTTGGTCAGGAGAGCACTTCAAAGTTTAGACCCCTTAATATTAATTTTACTTTTTTCGTATTTTGCCATATCTGGAGAACTTTCGAAGCAAATTAAATCATTTTAGCCCACACTCATAAGATTCATTTTTACAAAGATAATTCTATACAAAGAATAAATTTTGGTATATATTTATTATTTTATATAATAATAGTAGAGAAAAATTGAATTGCAAAGAATGCAATTTTGTACATCATTTTAAAGTATGTCATTTTACATGGCAAAATGTAAAATTCAAGTGAAATCGAATTTAAATTTATATTACTTTTTTAAAATTCTATGAAAATACATTCCGATGCATATTGCAGTTCAGTACTTATCAATTACACTCTTAATCCAAGAAAGATATCATACTATTTTGGTATAGATCCCTGGTCTTTCTAATCTATCACAACCATTGCTTGTAACTTCCAGCATTATCCAAGGGGTCCTTCAGAATTACTCTGTATGGCAATTAAAACAGCCGTTATTTATACAAATCTATATCTATATTAAAAAACGCAATCGTGAAAAAAGTTTGCTGCTGCATTTTGTTTTGCTGCGCAAAAATTATATGAATTAGAAACAGGGATTTTCGATGGTAGGTGGAAAAAAGTTCATGGAGTACGAGGGAATAAAAAAAAATTAGATTTGACAATAAGTTCAAGAATTATTATCAATTAACTTGTAGAGAAAAAAAATCATGTCTGGATGATCTGAATCTGCTGAGATGCAACTACGGAGTTGAAATTTGATGCGCTGAAAAAGCCATTTTTATTTTTGTCATTAACGCGAATTTTGTTTCGAAATTTAATTTTTTCTAAAGTTATAACACATTTAAGTGCTTTTATGTGATTTTTCAGATATTTTTTGTTTTTCTTTTTTGTGATTTTTCAGATATTGTGACTATTTATCCATTGTTGTAGATATTTTTTTTTTCAGTCAAGAACTTTGTTTCTTTATTTTATAGAAGTTCACGCTCGAGTTGCTGTAAATCAAAATTAGCAAAAAGAGATAGATCGATTACATAATGTCTGAAGTAGTTTATATTGACATTTTTTAAAATAAACCTAATAAAGACCACTGAAAACAGTTCATTACTTGAATTTTTATAAGTCTCTCCAACGAGTAAAATTATTTTTCATTTATGTCTTCTTACTGAGTTACAATCTGTATTATTTAAGTTAATTTTTTTATCTAATTATTTTCCACATCTATAGGTAATACAGCCGATTTCATTATAATTAAAATATTAACAAAATGTTCTTAAATAAAGCTATAATACTTATGTATTCTGAAAGCAAAATGTTCAGTGTTTATATTTTATTTTATAACCGTCGTTGAACAGCCGACCCAATTTTATGGGTTTACGACTACGAATGTTTAACTCCGTAGCCTTGTAATTTTGAACCCAATCCAGAGGACAAGGGAACTCTTGGATCGAGTATTGGGAGAAATTTGTCTTCGTGGAGAACTTTTTGATGGAGCTAACCCGCATATACGTTACATGGAGAAGAAGACCACGAGAACCTCCCACGATTAGCTTGACGGCAAGGGGACTCTAACCTATGATCCGTCTACCACTGAGGATATTTCACGTGAGCACTGTGGTTAGCTCAAGCCGGATGAACCCGGTTCGCCACGTTGGAAGGCGAACGCTCTGTCCCCTGAGCCATCGCGAATCTCAGTGTTTATATGGAAAATATTAACATTTACGAAAAAAAAGCGAAGATGAATGAGAAGGATTTTTGAGGATTGGTGAGCGGAACAAATAGGGGAGCTGCCTTCAAGTACACATTCACAGTGCTGACGTAAAATATCCTCAATGGTAGACGGATCATGGGTTAGAGTCCCTTTGCCGTCAAGCTAACAGCTGGGGCTTTTCGCAGTTTTCCTCACCATGTAACGCAAATGCAGGTTAGTTTCATCAAAAAGTTTTTCACGAATTTAAATTTCTCCCAGTTCTTGATCCTTGCGTTCTCTTTTTTTCTGGATTGGGTTCAAAATTACAAGGCTACGGAATTAAACATTAGAAGTCGTAAACCTAAAATTGGGTCGGCTGTTCAACGACTGTTAAGAAATAAAATATAAGATGGTATGAAAGATTGCAAGTAATATAATGAGTCATGTAATCATATTGCTGAGGAGAGTGTTGGTTGTGAAAAACATCACGATTTTATAGTAAACTGTTATCGAACTACTATCTGGTTATCTAGTTACTGTATCAAGTTAGTTAACTGTGCTATCTGTTTATCTAAACTGGCTTTTTGTTTATTAAACTGTGTTATTTCGCAGACGAGCTATGCAATCTGGTTATCTAACTATGCTGTCTCGTTATCTGACTTTGCTATCTATTATTTAATTATCTAAATGCGCTATTTTCTCATCCAACTATAAAAAATTCATGAAATATACAACTTTATAAATTTATGAAAGTAAGATTTTTTAATTAAAATAGCCATGTTTTCATATTTTAAAATAGTTTCGTAGTAATTTTAAAATTATTTTAAATATTAACATATAATATCAAAGCTTTGATATGCACAAGTAAAAAAAAACTGTCTTAAATAAAAAAGACGTTTGACTTGTTTATGTTATTTTATTTTATTTTTAAGAAGAAAAATACTTGTAGCTAAGTTTGCTATTAGTAAACGTTCGACAGCCGACTTCTAGCAGTTAAATCGAGTGTAGAGAGCGTGGAAGAGCAGCAACCGTTATGTGTATAAAACGTAGTGCACACAATTTCACCATTTATTCGAAAATTCATAATGTTAGGTATTTGATTAAAATAGCTCCATAGGTTGCTGAACTTATTTCTGTGAGGTGCGTGCAATAGTTAAATGCATAATGTTAGCAAAATATCATATCAGTTATTACGATCGTGCACGAGCTGTTAGACGTCTGGAAGCTAGTTAAAATGTCACCACTGAGGCCGCAGCATCGGGAATGTAAAAAAATGTAATCTCGTGATTAAAAAAGACCGCTGAAGGTGGAGAATATAATGCAATAGCATGCCGGTGGTCGTTGTAGGAACACCGCATCCCAAAAGTAACTATATGTATTCCCAGTAGCGAAAAGAAACAGAAATGTTCACTCCTAGGCAGATATCAACAGTAGCAGATCTTGTAACGTCACACATGTTTCTCCTAGAACTATCTCACGGCGATAAAATTAAGTTGACTTGCCTACACGGAAACCTTTTCGATGAATCTCGCTCTCGAAAAAGATGACGTTGTACACCAACGTGGGAACCAGCAAAGGTCCAGAGTGGTCTCCGACGAATCCCGATTCACTATGAAAAGTGATTCTTGTTACAAGTTATAGTTTGCCTACAGTAAGAACTCCCTCCGTCACAAAGTCCGAGGTCGTCTGCTGCTATGGAAACAAGAATAGCGCATTTCAGGGAGGGTAGTTTCTCTTCACTAGGACTAAAACAAAAGACCGAAGAAAAATATTCCCTTTCTCTTGCCGAACCGGCCCAAAAGTAGCTCTAAACCGTGACCCCACACCCCTACATGAAATAGTTATACTTCGTTGCCATAGTCACAGCTACGAGTCCAGACAAATGGCTAGGGGAGTACTTACTTTAGACAAACTATAGTGTAGAGAGAGAGGGTAACACGTTGTGCACAACAATAGGTTCATGAACGTGATCGGTATGGGCAGGCATCAAGTTCAATATCTGAACACCGCTTCACATCTTTGAGCGAGATAACGTTACGTCGCAGCAGAATTGCAAAGGGATTATTTTGGATCATGTTTATCTGTTTAGGGGTGTGCTAGGTCCAGACTTTCTGTTTGTAGACAACAATGCGTGGCCACACAGGTGCGCTGAGGTATCGAACACACTATAAAGTAAAGATAATGATTGGTCTATGTACTCTTCGAACCTAAATCCTATAAAGTATGCCTAGGTTGCCCTTGGCAGGCGTGTTTCATAAAGAGCACACCCTTTCCAAACCGTGAAGGAGATGAAAACCATATAATAACAGATGCAACGTGTGCATTAGTGTCAGAGGTAATCACGCATCTTACTGAGGTACTCATTTATGTTTCATTCTAGCAAGAAGACCCATTTTTCATGGCTGGTTGTCGAATGATCATCCTTTCGTCAAATGAGCATCCTTTTTGGTTTTAATTTTATTATTTTTTATCGATATCGGAACTATTTTGCAGAATAATAAAAGCCCATTGTCTGTACTAACTATCTACTTGGTTTCATTTCATCAATCAACGTCTATTACTAATTATTGCGAAAATGTAACTGTTCCTTAGCATTTGTCAAGCATTGTACTTTGTTACATTCAGTTTTAAAATTTTTCCTAAATATTTCTTCTATTTATAAAAATTGAGTATGAAATAAAATATTTAGCATATTTTCTTATTGAATAATAATAAATCTGATGAATTTATTGCCGTGTATAAATATTTATGTCATATGATCCTCCAAAATTGCTAAAACTATGGGGTTTAATAAAAAAATTGGTATTTTCTTTTATATTTAATTTTTTAGGAAATAAAAAAAAAGACTTATATTAACTTATATATAAAAGAATTTTTGTAGTGTTCCCTAAATGTCTGGAAAAACTATGGACAATGGGAAAAAAGTACTTTAATTATATTTGATCTACGTTTGTATCAAATTTTCTGCAGAAAAGATATGAAATATTTTTTTGCCGGGTTAATCGTATACAGGGTGTTTCGTATTGACAGCCTTAAATATATATTTTTAGGATTCTTGTCAATAGGGTATACACATTAGGTCACTCAAATAACATTTAAGCAATGGTGTAGCAAAACCGCTATTGAAATCTATGGAATCACTAGTGTGGGAGGGAAAACAACTTAGGACTACACTTTCTTAACACTATTGATCTCCACGCAAGCGAAATTTATAAAAACTTATAATCAAATAAAAGGATTTATAAAACAAATTTTTAAAAAAAAATTCTAAAAAGGAAATTTTTTGTTGAAAAATTAAAATTTTCGTTTTCTATTTTATCATATAGAGGAAATACATTAAAAAATGGTCATAATCTTCACTTTTAAGATTTCCAGTACAATACATAGTTATAAACTTAGATTTATATAAGTATTTTTCTATAATTATTTAACTAGGGCCATTAAACGCAAAATTCCACACTTCAAAGAGGTGTTTATTTTTTAAGGATTGAAATAAAAAAAAGAAAACAAAAGGTTTATTTAAATTTTAATAAAAATCTTAAGTATTTATTTTCCAAATGGCACCACAAAGTTAAACAACGAATATTTTGTGATCTTTTATCTGCCTATTTTGTCTCCTTTTAGTTTCACTTTCGTGAATTATGATTTTATGACAAGCGAAAATCAGACATGCGAGGTCAAGGCAATTTGCTTATCATTTGACCGATTGATATAAAATGTAAACTGAAGCAATTTCTTATGATATGATTTTATTCGTTGTACTGCAACTACGTAACTACATCATGCATAATAAAACAGATATACACTAAGCTATGTTTTAAATGAAACAACATGTGTTCAAACATTGTAGTTAAGCTATTGTTCGTGATCAATAGTTTGATATGCATATCATATGCAGGTAAGTTTTGACTTAATCTCTTATATAAATTGAGACATTAAGTTCCTAAAGTAATGAGAGGGAAAAAAACCAAGAAAATTATTTTTTTTTAAAATGACAAAATGAAGATTATTATTTTGCTAGTTGACGAAACTGAACCATAAGAAGACATATTTTAATTTAGGAAAAAAATTATCTTATAATTAAATCGTATATTATTATTTAGTTCTAAATATAGAAATAATTTTATTTAAATTCTAAATTATGGGCTTTGTGTCATAATTGAAGAAGTAAAAACGTCATGTTTCAAATGTTCTGTTCGGAATTAAGTCTACGTTAAACTTTAACCGCATGAAATATTACGCGTATTTAAAAAAGTTTTAATCAATTTCCTGCGTTCACTGTAAAAATAGAATCACTCTATAAATTTAAATAATGTATTTTTTGTGCCAAATTGCATCATTGCATGAAAGTGAAACAACTCCAATATTACTGGTGTTGCTTCACTTTCATACAATGACACGCATTAAAATAAAACTGACTGAATACTCGTGTTCGTAATTTTTAGCCATAAATTAGCGTTTATTACAAAATTCATTTACTAAAATATAATTCCCTTTTGCAACCTATGCATCTATGCAACACGCTATATTGACTATTATTCAATGAAAAATAACATATATTTGTAGAATATCACGCAAAAAATAATTACTAAGCAACTACTAATTGAACAAATAATTTAATTTTTGGAAATGGTATAAAAAACTGAGAGAATTTGCTGACTTGGTCGATTATCTCTAGAACTACTGGACAGATTTTAATGCAATTTTATATATGCATAGATTGATACAATACAAAACAGCAATTGTAGTACACATGCATAATGTTGCATGTGTACTACAATTGCTGTTTTGTAACAACAGTCGTTGGAGTCAGAAGGTACGAAAATGCCGCAGGACAATCGCTACAGAAAATGATAAACCGCCTTATTTCAAGTATGAAATCACGATGCAAGGCCTGTATATCTGTAAAAGGGGGCCCATTTACAGATTTTTGTTTTTTCTGCAGCCATTTATGTTTTTCCTGCGCGATCATGCGTGAGTTTTACAATTGTTGGAATAGTTATTTGTTTTGTATTGTATCAATGTATGCACATATCAAATGTCATTAAAATCTGTCCAGTAGATCTAGAGTCTACAAATTCTACAAATTCTACGTCCAAGTCTACAAATTCTCTTAATTTCTTACATCAGTATAGAACTAAGAGCTATAGAAAAAAAAAACTTAGTTGAAGACATCTGGAAACTTCTGAGAAAAAAGAAAAAACAGCAGATCACGGTGACATCAACAGAAAAACTATTAATTCATTATACGCTAAAATAATATGCAATTCAGTACTTTTATTTATTTATTATTATTTTTTACTTTTTTGAAATTTCCTGTAAATGTATAATATACCACAGCAAATGATTCGTGAAGTATATTATGGTAGTTTTTTTTTATTGGATAAGTTCAATGCAGAACTATAATTTTCATTTTCTAAATTCTAATGCAAACACGGTTGCAACTTCCATAGTTTCATTTTTGTTACATCATTCCTAATTTTCAAGTTTCATTCACGAATAATAAAAATAATTGTTTTAATAATTTTCTGGCACCTTATATATCATACTAAAAGTTACATAAAATCGTCTTATAACTTTCTTTTAATACTGTTTTAATTATACAAGTTTCTATATGTAAATGCTTAATTTACGTCCTGAAACTTATTTTAAAAGTATGTTATTAGGAATTTAAATGAACAATCTATTCATATATTTTTTTCACGTTTAGCGTATATTGTTTGCCATTATTGTTAGTCAAAATATGAAATTTTATTTAAATAATTGTGAAACTGTATATGCATTCTTGAATATACTAAATTTCTAATTTTACGAGTTTAAAAAGCATAATTTTTTCAAAGAATTAATTAAAATATTATTAGATCACTAACTATATATTCCATTTATATACTGCCTGTATATTAATAAAAGAAAGTAACAAGACCAAAAATCATAGTGTGAAGCTGCATTTAAATATTATAATGGCATCCTTGTTGTTGACGTATACCTGTTTAGGCAGAGGGGGTGCGATTGTTCTTGTTTTCCAGTGGTGTCATCTATGGCCAAGAATTATCCTAAATTGTAATAGCAATTAGTGAAACCAGCGGCTTGGTTCTCGAGATAAGTATGTGGCGTTAATAGGGGTTGCTGTTTAGACGAGAAAAATGAATGCAGAAAGAGCATCTAATCTTGTATTGAATATCAATATTCATAAATAATTAACAGATATTTGTGGAATATCTTGCAAAAAATAATAATTGCAAAACAACTATTAATTGCTCTCGTACTTGAACGAGGGGATCGTCATAGCCTAGTTGGCAGAATGATGGACTCGCGTTCGTGAGAACGGGAACTTTTCGTGAAAACGGGAACTTTTCATAACAAATTATATCTCTGGGAGTACTGGATTGGGGATTGATGTTCTCTGCTTCTGGTCAAAATTACGATCTGTGGATGTGTGAATGGGTCCGCTCTATGGCAGAAGTCGAATTCTTGGCCATAGAATGGCGCCACTGAAAAACATGAAAAATTGCACCCTTTGCCTTAATGGCCTACAACAACAATTCAAAGAGTAAATTAATTTCTGATATTACGAGTGAAAATTATTTTGGACGCAAATTTAAATTTAAAAAAAAATTGCATTTGATGCCTAGAGCTTTTATTTCAAGCTTGTTAAAAAAAATCCTTTCTTCGTGAGGAGTAAACCAAAAAATAAACAAGTAATAAATCAGTATCAATCAGCCCTACTCAATCTTGGGTGAAAATTAAAGCCTTGTGCCGCTAAAATTTTTTAAAAAATACTGAACTAATTCCAATTTATTATGATAATTTGTTGCCTTTCTCGGGTATTTCACTCTTATTGATTAAACAAAATACATTTGTAACAGTTCAACTCACGAAAATAAATATACTTTAATTTAAATAAATATAAAATTTTCCCCCTTTTTTAAGCAGAGGTGTTAAGCAGTCGGTTGTGCAAGCCAGGAGGGACTATCTGGACAGATGACGGTACCGTATACAGAAGTATTTTTTATCGTCGAGAATTACATGCCTATGCTGTTTGCAAAATTGGCTACACACTTTCCAGTTCAAGTGAAGTCCTTTGTGTGAATGGATTCTGGGAAAATCCTTTACCCCGTTGTGAAAGAAGTAAGCTATAAATGATGACGAAAAGAGTTTATTTACAAAAGGAATTAAAAACTGAGATAATCGCATTTTCGTATAGGGATTGCTCATATTGATATAACTGATATATTATTTATCATATTTATAAAATTCCATTTACATCAAAAAATATGAAAAGGGTAATAAAGTTGACATGTTTCAAACGCCGAAGCTTTACGCAAGACTGGCCAGGCGTGAGTGAGGAGAACAAAATTAATTTGAAGCAGAAAAAATAAAGCTGCCCATGAAAAAAAAACGATGATAAACAAAACTAGAAAGACCGCAGTAGCTTCAGAGTGAAACAAAAAATAAATGAAGGTGAACAAAAGTAAAGAAACATTAGTGGCCGAGGAAAATAAATCAGGACCAAATGCATTTCCAAGTGCATAAAGAATGTGTGAGAAACACATGTCGTTCACTAGAGAATCGTCATTTATATGAATGAAAGAAGATTACAGGGCATCAAGATGAGCTGATGTAACAGGAGAGGAAGGAATTTCAGTATTATCGAAATACTACTTACGGAGTCTTGAGAATGAACGCTTATTTCTGAAAGCTCGAAACATGTCGACTGTATTACCATCTTTATATTTTTTGAAGCAAGTGAAGTTTGATATTACCAAATATATCGCTCCGCTCAGTTTCTTAGGATTATACATGTAATGCAGTTAAGCTTAGTACGAAGCTGTTTTCTTTTAATACTGAAAATCACTATGCATGTGACTATACTCTTTTTGTTTCTAACCTCCTCAAACATGAATAAAAAGGTATCTGATTTTAGTGTTCTTCCTAAAATTCAAGTTAACGTAATCATAGAATTAATTAAACTGAGCTGTTAAAAAGAATCTCCTCACGTTCAACCATAGCAATAAAAAGTTCAAAATGACATCATTTGATGGTAATTACAGAGTAAGCAATAAACTAACTGTAATAACTAGAACTATTTTGTATTTTCTTTTCTTCGGCAGTTCTCCGAAAAGTCTGTTTGTATTTTATTTTTGAATTTCAATAAATTTCTTTGCAGCCTTCTGATTGGGGACGGGACGATGGGTCGTAGTTGCTGCTTTGCGCGTGCAGCACCCAGACTTTGTACATCGGAAAAGCCTTCCAAAAATCCTTTCTTTTCATAATTAATATTCTTTTAAAACAAATCTGTGCTAAACCCACACGCGTCCCCCCTCCAACTCTCGGGACCCCATCGACGAGTGTTGCCTAAAATCGTCTCCAAGCCTCTCACTTGTTGCCCATCTTTTCTTATTGAGTAGTCACGTACGCGCACCCAGTCAACAGTAATCCCTGAATGCCCCCATCGGGGGAGGGTCGGGATTAAGACAATCTTACCCCTAGTATTCGAGACAAAGAAAAAAAAACATTAATCATCATCGATTTTATTTTAACTAAGTTAAAACCAAGTTCTAAACTGAAAAAAAGCACTCATTTTTAGCACTCATCACTCACATTTAGGAAATGGAAGACATTGTTTCTCTTATTTTTTTTTCAAGTGCAAAATTGCGAGAATTATTTTCAAAGTCTATTTTAATTTCGTCTCACATAAAAATTGGAGCGTCTGAGACACTCTCTATTTAATTTAAACAGAAACACAATAAATCTCGAAAGTTGTTTCATCAAGTATTTTAAATATTATGATTTAAGGAAATTATATTATAAAGTATGCGTATTTTTTGTATTTTAGGTGTTCCCTAATGATCACCTTTAATATATATATATATATATATATATATATATATATATATATATATATATATATATATATATATATATATATATATATATATATATATATATATATATATATATATATATTATATATATATATATATATATATATATATATATATATATAGAGAGAGAGAGAGAGAGAGAGCTTTTAT